>NC_056568.1:4411023-4415218 GCF_013358625.1 Macadamia integrifolia | reverse complement strand
AAAAAAAAAAAAAAAAAAGGCAGCCATGGGTAGAACGGTTTTGGTGATTGAAGCCATGTTGTTGTTGGTAGAAAAAGACAGAGATATTACTTCTAATTATGTGTTTGATATGAGAAGAATACTTGAAATTTTCTTTTGGTTCTCTTGGTTCTACATAGAATCTAATCTAGATTTATAGTAGTTGGAACAAAATCAATCACATGGAAAAAACAGAGTATAGCCTGCCATATTTTGAAAAAAAGTTGCCACAAGGTAGAGAAGCTCTAATCAGCTCCTTTGGATTGAGTGTGCTGTTATAGAAGGGTAACTAATTCCCCAAAAAATATCAAATAGATCTGCTGGGTAGGTTAGAATTAATTTTAGATTTAACTGATTTGAAAAAAATACCCCAAAATAGAGTATCACATGGAGTGATGGAGAACTTCAATTACAGAGAATCAGGGAGGCTGATTAGCATCAAAACATAGCTTGAGTGTACCTTCAAAAGATGGATTCAAAAACAAAAATCGAACCTACCAAAAGATTAAAACAATGAAAAATTAAAGAATGAGTTCAACAAACATACCTTCCATATCAAAATTCAACAGAGAACACAAAGATGATTGATAGAGGCTCTGACGACAAGAGATGAGAGAAGGAAGAAGAAGAACTGATTGCCCAAGTCAACAATGGAGACATACGGGTCTTAGGTCTCTTTTGACTGAAACCCAAATCATAAATACTTTACAGTTTTACTACTACTCTTCTCGTGTGATGACACGTGACTGAGAAATGTAATAGGAAGAGACTTGAAAGCTTTATCAGAACTCTTAATAAAATCCAGGGAAGAGCTTCCATTGAAAACCCTTGACAAATATTAGAGAAGGATTAAAGATTACGTTCTTGTAGCAAATGTGTTTGAAGATCAGATGCTTCAGGCTCTTGAAGATGGAAGAAACTACAGTCTAAGAAGATGTAAACCACAGTCGATTTTCCAAATCTCCAGTGAAGTTTTAGGCATTAGTTTAGGGACGTCCGAGAACACAATACCAATGAGCGATTGAGGAGGTTTTCACAAGTTCCAGAGTAGCACTCAGGAGCTTTGGGAAGAGCAAGGTTGTTTCTCAAGAGTTGCAGAGCAGTGGTCCAGTGGAATAAGGGGAGTTTTGGCCTCAACTTGTTTCTAAAAACAGCAAAATAAGCATCGATTGACAACGTTCCATTTCTACGTTTTCTTGTTCCCAGAAACGGAGAAACAACCTAAAAAGCGTTTGATAAAATTGTTCCGTTTCACTTGTTTCTAGAAACATAAATCAAAATTTATGCCTATTTACAATTCTAGAAACGACTTTGATAAAACAAGTCGGACTTGTTACGTCATTTATAGAAACAATTTTTAGAGAAAAAAAGGCTATTGTACCCGATAAATCTCTCAACTATTTAAACCTAAAAAGAGGTAATCAGACCCTCTCTCTCTTTTGGGCATCCGATGACTCTATTGGATTTTTTAATGACATTATGTTTGCAAAAAATGTTTCGAGAAACAGGTTTATCAAGCACAAAAAAATTAGTTTTTGTTTTTGGAAACATAAAAAATTGTTTCTGTTGTTTTTAGACACAGAAGCAGCAAAAACATTATCAAACAGTGCTAAATGCCTGTTTGATAATGTTTCCAAAAACACGTTTCTACCGTTTCTGTTTCAAGAAATGGTAGAAACGGAACAAAAAGCGTTTGATAAACCTGTTCTGTTTCTACTTATTACAGAAACATAAATAATAATTTATATTGATTTATGGTTCAAGAAATAGAAACGACGGAAGGAGTGGAACTTGTTCCGTCGTTTCTTGAAACAGAAATGAGTGAACAATTTTAACCCCAAACCCTGACTTTTCCCTTCGACAGTCAACTCCATTGTCTCTGTTCGGAACACAACTGAGAGCTTCGTACCACTCCGCAAAGCTGCAACCTCGTGAAGTCGACTGGAGCACCCATGAACTTTTGACATGTCTTCTCTAAATGCAAAGATTCATCTCAGGGAACTGGAAATCGTACTGCTCGTGAGTTGTAAAGGAATAAAAGGGTAGCATACAAGAGAGGCGAGGTCGATCGTGCTTTCACCACGGAAATTTGGCGCACATAATCTTCTCTCTGTTGAAGAACCCTAGATTTGCTTCAAGTTAAGCCAGCGACCTCTTCTCTCATCAGTGTGTGAATTCTTCTTCCCATTTGTATGCATAAACCCTAGCTTCAATGTCGCAATTTGGGGTTTTTTTGTTTCTTTCTGATGGACTTTTGAGTAGTGAGATCTTGAATGGGATATTGAGGAACATTCGGAGGCTAGGTTATGATTAGTACTGAATTTTTTTTTTTACCATGGAAGCTAGGGTTTTTACTCAAATTTGCTCTTGCGTGCTGCTCATTCGTATTTCTCTGCCTGTTTATCAAGTAATTTTTTTTCATTTGTTCCTGTTGGAGGATTTCGTATCCTATTCCTTGTATGTATTCCATTATTTTCCCTCTGTAGTTTAAAAAGCTAAAGTTTTTTTTTTTTTTTCATTTTCTTCTATGGTTATGCGGTTATATTTTATTGGTATGATTTTGGATGACTTTCTTATCATCATCATCTATGGATAGATGAGCAGTTACCTGATTCCATTGTGGTTTGTCCTAAACTCATGATGTTACTGTGTGTATAGAATTGAAAATCAATTTATCAAACACTAATTCCTATTGAAAATGTTTCTTAAAACAAGGTTTATCATACATCTAAACAGAATGGGAATTTCTATTTCTGTCATTTTTTGAAACAGAAACGTTATCAAATAGTGCTTTAAATATAACATGTTTCGCCATTCATGTTTCTTGTATCATAAATTTTTATGGATTTCCATTTATATTTCAAAAAACAAATAAAACGGATTTTTCAAACGCTTTTAGACCATTTTTTCGTTTCTTCACCTAGAAAAACGCAGTAACACGTATCCAGAACCATTAACAAATGGCGCCTAATTGTGATTATTTTGGTTCATACTTCATACACAGATTTTTCATGAGCACATGTTGTAACTGTTCAAAACATAAGGGTAAATGGGTAACTTCAGACATTTTTATAATTTCAGATAAAATACTCTCTCTCCCCCTCTCCCCGAGGGAACCCGAGTAAACCCTATATTCTCGCTTTCTCCCTGCGATCTGCTTATGTCTTCTTCACAGTAAGCAAACGAATCTCCCGCAGACCCTATTTTATCAGGGGCGTTGTCTCTCTGTCAATTGATTTCTCCATTCTGGTTTCAGGGTTTAAAGAAGTATCGCCTCCTGGGTAAGCAGACCAAGAATCTCTAGGAGACCCTATTTTCGCAGGTGCGTTCTCTCTCTCTCTCTCTCTCTCTCAATCGATTTCTCCATTCTGGTTTCACGTGTAAGTTCTTTAATTTTATTTTCTCTAGTTACGTCGCCATTTATAACCCCTTGTTAATCTCTAAATGTTTTGAATTCCATGGATTATACAGTAGTTTGAACGGTTCAATATCAGGAAATTTTCTCTTGGGTAGGTTGTAATTTGGATTTAAGGTCTTGTCTTCTATTAGGTTTGAATACATTTCCCTGTTTCTTTCATGATATTGAAAGGGTTGAATGTATGACATTACTACATAGGTGTAACTCCTTCAAGATCTAATTTCCTAATAGTGTCCATTTTTCTAGCTATGAACTTGTTGTTCTTTGCAATTCACTCAATCAATTTTCTGATATGTTTAGAGTCTCACATCTATACTCGAACTGTCCAACTGGTATTGTCTGGATTTTTAGAGACCATGAAGGTTATATTAAGTGTGTTTCCCTCCCCTGGTATCTTCTTAGGGAAGGTTGGGTATTCTACCATATTCAGAATTTGATTTGTGTTCTCATTCTCATATTCAGATTTCTGCTTTGAAACAATTGATTTCTGGCTTCCCAGTTCAAGTCTCAGTCTGTTTACTCTCAATTCTGATTTGTTTTGCCGAAACTGATACAGTTTACGGCTAACTCCTCAACTTAAATCCCTATTTAATATTCGTTTTGAGTTCTTCAAATTCCCAAATCAATTCTGCAGTTTCTCTACCTAATATACTGACCCTTCAGTTAAAATTTCAGACCCATCAGATCTGTTTTGTTCGAGTTATTAGAGTTCCCTCAAATCTGATTTTAGTTCATTTCCCTGAGATCCTAAAATTTCTG
>NC_056568.1:4375033-4409970 GCF_013358625.1 Macadamia integrifolia | reverse complement strand
TTTAAGGGTTTTTGTTCCAAAGTTGTTGTCAGCCATATTTCTCTCTAACTAAAGTGGAAATCAAGGTTGGGAACAAGGATTTTACATTTATGGGACAACTACAGACCTTGAATTCTTAGTACGATACCCTCAATTTAGTGTTTATGCATAATACATGTTATCAATAGCTTTTTTTAACAAATTCTTTATGCAAAAGTGTTTAAAAAAATGCTTCCTATCCATTTATGTGTGTATCTTTAGCGTATCTTAGTATATCTCCGATACGATACGATACCCTCCGATACGTATCTTAATTTTGACCGATCGATACGATGACCGATACCGATACTTTAATCCTTGCTAACAGGTAAAAGAAAAGTTGTGATCCTATGACATGTTTAAGGGGACCGGTTAGATTTGTTACATAGAAGATCATGTGGGGTTGGAAATTTTATAGACAAGGAGACCCCAACCTTGTTCACATCAGTTTTCTGCCCAATTGAAACTGGCCATGTGACAAGATAAATCATAGATACATCCAAGGGTACCAAGATGGTGCACGAGACTACAAGGGGTGCATGGAAATACATTGGTATGACTATCAATTTTGCCCACTTACCTATTTACTTGCTTTGTTTAACCCTCATTTGGAGGGTAAAGGTGATATGATTTTATTACGTTTAGGCTAAG
Organism: Macadamia integrifolia; assembly: GCF_013358625.1. NCBI lineage: Eukaryota > Viridiplantae > Streptophyta > Magnoliopsida > Proteales > Proteaceae > Macadamia > Macadamia integrifolia. Next base: position 4,409,301 of record NC_056568.1, on the reverse strand, counting down.
CAGATCGAGTAATAGTGCCCAGGAAGTCTCATTACTCATCTTGAAACCATGTGAGGTAAATATTATATATATATATATATATATACACACACGCACAATTAGGGCGTCTAAACTAAAAGAAGCCATAAGAAAGATAGAAAGTAGGCAAGGCACAGGGCCCAGATGGAGTCCCGATTGAAGGATGGAAGAGCTTAGGATTTTGTAGTTTATGAGTGTATCGTGGAGAACCAAGTTGGTTAAGAAGATTATGACCACAAAGAAAATGCCATATGAATGTAGAAGCATTGTGGTCTCGATTTTAAAAATTAAAGGGGATATTCAAAGTTGTAATGACTATGGACTGTGGAGGCATAAAACTAATGAGTCATATGATGAAGTTGTGGGAGAGAGTTATTGAAATCCACTAAGGTTGGAAACTACTATTTTGGAGAACTAATTTGGTTTTATTGAAGGAAGATCCATAATGGAGGCTATTTTCTTACTGAGAAAACTCATGGAAAGATAGGATCTCCATATGGTCTTATTGACCTAGAAAATTGTATGACAGAGTCCCACAAGAGTTAATCTGGCATATCCTAGAGAAAAGAAGGGTTTCATGCATAGTTATTAAGGTATAGCCAAGGCGTTAAGGTGGTATAGGTAGGTTAAGGCAGTCATGCATGTTATGGGTTTCACGTAAGGCGACCGCATTAATGGCTAAGGCGACGCCTTACTGCGCCTTATTGTGCCTTATGACGCCTTATTGCGCGTTACGACCAAGGCAGATACCTTTTATGTTTTTGTTTGTTATTTATTTATTTATTAATTTTTAAATGTATTACCATAGATTCCATATCTTTTGCTGTGATTGGCAAGTCTATGGGAATTCTGTACACTTGAGAGCTATGGGATCGAGTCTATATAAAGTAAAAAACCACATTTTGTGGTTGAACAAATCACAAATCGCAAAATCCTTTTGGTTGTTTTCTTCTTTGTTTGGGAGAACTAGGGCATCGGTGTTCCTTCCTCCATCGATTCCACCTTTGGCGACTCTCCTCCGGTGTTTCTTCTTCTTCTTCTTTTCCAGTTCTCTGTTACTGAACGGATTTCTCTTTCTCATCTATTTTTTCATCTTCTTTCTTTTTGTTCCTCTTCCCTTAATCCCTTCTCTTCTTTCATTCTTCTTCTTCTTTCTTGGTTGTCTTTTTCCATTGTAGCGATACTGAGCTTAATTGCTGCCCTAATTGGACTGACAGGAGTAGGAATATAGTAGATGACCTTAGGCATTCATTTTGGCATCATAGAGGTAAGTATAATAAATACTTACATATTTTAATAGCCTTTTTTTTTTTCTTTATATATTTATAATGTTGTTTCATAGTTATATTATATGCTATGGTAAATATGAACTTAGTTAGTTATTCACTTTATTGATTTGTTTTGTTTTTTTTATTATTATTTTTTATTATTTTTATTATGAATATCTTGCATTGGTAATGAATCTTTAACCTTTATTTAGCATATAAGTAGAATTATATAATTTTTAATATGTTATTTGTGCCAATTGCCAAATAAAATGGCTACATAAAAAAAAAAAACTTCTTTATTCGATAAGGTGACACCTTATGCCTGCCCTATCGCCAAAGCGCTTCGGAAGATCCTTAAACGCCTCGGTCGCCTTCCTGCTTTAATAACTATGGTGTCATGTGAATATGTTGACATAATTAAAGATATGTATGATGTAGTGACTAGCGTAAGAATTGGGGAGGGAGTCAGGGTAGTGGATTCCCAATTACAATTGGGTCACATCTAAGATCAGCCTTAAGCCCTTATTTCTTTGTGCTTTTCATGGACGATGTAACCAAAGCCATTCAAGATGAGTTTCCTTGTTGTATGCTTATTACTGAAGATATTGTTTTGGTGTGTGAAATGAAATCAGAGATTAACGCCAAGTAAGAGTTATAGAGATCAACCTAGGAATCAAAAAGTCTTAAGATAAGTAGATCTAAGATGGAATATATGGTGTGCAACTTTGGTAACACTAGGAAGGTTGATGAGGTAATATTAATGGGAGAGAGATTCCTTAGAGTAATTGTTTTAGATATTTAGGCTTAATCGTAAATAAATAAGGTGATATATAGAATAATGTTGCCCAGAGGATTAAAATAGGATGGATGAAGTGGATAGGTGTGTCTGGAGTGCTATATGATCATCGTATTCCTTTAAAGCTTAAAGGAAAATTATAGAGGACTATCATACTATCAGTTATGACGTGAAGATGAGGATGTTGAGATGGATGTGGCGAACCTAGGAAAGATAAAGTAAGGAATGACCATATTGGAGCTGAGCTGGGTTGGGTGTATATATGATAAGCTTCGAGACAGTTGTTTGAGGTGGCATGACCATGTTTAATAGAGGCCTTGGGATGCTCCAGTATGGATGAGTGATTTGATTCAGATTGGAAGAACTAAAAGAACCAGGGGCAGGTCTAAAATAACAATAGGAGAAGTGATGAGGAAGGATATATATATATATTTGGGTAATGACCGATATCCAGGCCTTTGGCCTGACTAGTCTTGCGGGCCCATATTGACCACACAGCCGCATGGACCAGGTCATATTGCGGTTGAATGAGAACCATTTAACTTTCATCGAAAGTAGTGAAGAGCACTAAACAACCCCAATGTGAGTGGCCCCAATGAGGTAAGAGGAGTTGAACTCAGAACCACACAGTGGTGAGGAAGAACATGCTTAGCTTAGGCCTCGTGTTAGGTCTGACTTCGAATAGAGCTGATTGGAGAGTAAGTATCCATGTGGCCGACCTCATTTAGCTAGGATATGGCTGTGTTCTTCTTGTTGTTATTGCTCTGAATGGGAAGAAGGAATCGTGGAAATATATCTCTGCCCATGGGGGTATACTACAAATTGAGCCTGGTTGGATTATGTTGAAGGCTACATGGTAGGTTTTGAAGAAAACATACTTGATTCCAAACCATGGGGGTATATATACATATTGAGCCTAGATGGATTAAATTGAAGGTTTCATGGTAGGTGTTTTTGAAGAAAGCTGCTATCGTTTCCAGACCATGGTAGGTGCAATTGTGAGAATAGCTGTTGTGCCACATCATAAGTATTGCCTAGATCCTATTTGGTATTAATTGGAATAGATCTGTAGTTACTTCTCTGGGATTCTTGCTTTTTGGGTTGTTTTCTATCAGGTCATATCATCATTCCTCATTACTAAACCATTAAAATATTTTATTTGGCTATAAAAGTGCAATCTGGCAATACTGGTTAAAGATTGGTATATGGTTGGTGTTATTTGCATACTATGTTGTTTATGATATTTCTGGATGCATATAAGTATGGCATCATGACAGCTTTTTCTTTTTGTATGTTTTAGTGTTCCTTTTCTTTTAAGAGGGAAAGAATCCTTGTGCTCGACCCTATTTAGTTTGGATAAGGCTATGTTGTTTATATTGTTGTAGGGCTAAGCAGTTGGAGTAAGGGTAGGGATTTTACTTCGACATGCTTACTTGTTTACCTACCTACTTTAATATTATGTAGAAAAATAACATCCAAAATATATAATATATACAATACGGGAAAAGATCCCCACGACACTAGTGTGAGGATTCCTTCCAATGCCCACTCACATATTGACTAACAGACCCCACATTGACACTTTCATTTCCCACACCAAATGGGCCCCCATGTACGAAACCTTCTCCTATGCGCCTGTTGCGGTAGCCCTCCATACTGGCCTCATGGGAAACTTCTACCCTACAATATTTACGATGAGAAGTGGTTCTCTGTCTAGGAGTACGGCCTATGCCAATGCTTCCTGTGTTTATCTCTCTCATCCCAAAAATAAGGGGCAAAGATGTCTTTTCACATGGGGAGGAGAGAGACAGATACATGGGAGCACTGGTATAGGCCACACTCCCATACATGGTTCTTTTTTCCCATATACAATTTAGCCCGTTCATGAGTGATGGAGGATAACCTTAGGGATGGGGAGGGAAGAAGTCCCTGAGATGGGTCTCAGAGTTGTAGGGAAGAGGAAGGGATCACACAATTAGATATTGCACAAATCCAACAAGGAATGGAGAGATCACATAAAGAAGGGTGAGGGGAAGAATCACTCACAACCCTAAGTAAGGCTCTCAAATATTAACTCAATTCATCTTTTCTTCAATCTATCCCATTAGAGTACATTAGCTCCTCTATATAAAGAGGGCATACTAGCAGTCATAACCTAACTAGGGGTTAGACTCCAAGTAGGACTAGGCTAGAACGTTAACATGGAGTAGGTAACTAACTAGTCATTCACTAATAAGGAAACCTAAACTGACTAAAAACTGAAATAACAAAGGAAATAGATTCAAAACAGAACTCTGAGTCTCTAACTAAGCTCATGAATTAAATCCCGTTTTCCTACTTTCTACCCATATTTAAACCCATTAAAGTGACCCATTACAAAGAAAACCTATGGGATCAAAGGCCCAACATATACATAACCCAACCCAAGGTTTATTTGTAATAAAATAAGCCCATTAAGTGATTCATCTATATCAATTCCCCCGATGTTGAGAAAAGTTGTCCACAAGTTTTGTAGAAGGGAGAATCAACACCAATCGATCAATGTCCATCTTTGCCTATATGAAGTGACCACCAAAACCATGATCGAATGCTATGAAATCCACGACACGAAGTTTATAGGTGAAGTGACTCGGAAAAATAAAATCGATCGGTTCACTGAGGAGATCAACCGATTTAAATTTTTTCACAAGGTGATCTTCAACTTCCAACGGTGTCATCTCATCTTCTACCACTGGTGATTCATCTTCTGTTTCGTTTATCTGTTGTTCAAAGGTTGAGATCACATAGTTGAAGGTAAAGTGTATATAATTAGATGTGACCAATGCTAGGTTTTTGATGTCCTTGTAGTGTTGTTGCATCTCATCAAGCTTCTCTCGCATTAATTGCATTTGTTGACGGATATCCAATAAAAGGTCTAGATCCATCGGCCAATTTTGCTTCTTTTTTTTTTGTTGGGGGGAGTGAATAGGGAGAGAAAGGGAGTTGCATGGGAGGTGGAAGGGAGTTCCGTTTCAGTAGAGCAAGGGATCCTTCGGCTCTGATACCAATTGATGAAGGATAGCCTTAGGGGTAGGGAGGGAAGAAGTTCTTGAGATGGGTCTCAGAGTTGCAGGGGAGAGGAAGGGATCACACAATTAGATATTGCACAAATCTAACCAGGGAGGGAGAGATTGCATAAAGAAGGGAGAGGGGAAGAATCACTCACAGCCTTAAGGCTTAAGCTCTCAAACATTAACTCAATCCTTTTCTTCAATCTGTCCTATTAGAGTACATTAGCTCCTCTATATAAAGAGGGTAGACTAACAGTCATAACCTAACTAGGAGTTAGACTCCAAGTAGGACTAGGCTAGAACTCCAACAGGGAGTAGGTAACTAACTAGTCATTCACTAATAGGGAAACCTAAACTGACTAAAAACTGAAATAACAAAGGAAATAGATTCAAAACAGGACTCTAAGTCTCTAACTAAGCTAATGAATTAAATCCCGTTTTCCTACTTTCTACCCATATTTTAAGCCAATTAAAGTGGCCCATTACAAAAAAAAACCCATGGGATTGAAGGCCCAACACATATATAACCCAACCCAAGGCTTATTTGCAATAAAATAAGCCCATTAAGTGACTTATCTACATCAATGGGATGTGACTATTTAGACAATTTCCTAGATATCCAACAACCAGAACTACCGTATCACTTTTCCACGTAATAGAATAACTATAACCATTCACCAATTTTGTCATACATAGTCGACCGCAAAGACTTTCACCAGAGTGCAATTTCCATCTCGTGTGTGTGTGTGTGTAAAATATGAAGGACCTATGTGCATGATTCCTTTTTAAGGCAACCATTGGTGTGGCGTGTATATTTCTTCCCACACTGGCATCGTGGAGAACCCTCTCCCTCTCTTTAAATATTAGGGTTGTGTTTGGTATAGAGTTTCGGAATAGATTCTAGGTCTAGAACACATTTCGAAATGAGGGAATAGAGAAGAATCAGGTTTTAGAATGCATTCTAAACTCAGAATCTATTCCAAGAATGCATACCAAACATAACCTAAGAGTTGAACCAATTTTTTCCCGTATACAAAAAAAGTACAGCCGTCCTAACATGCCTAAGTTCTCTAGCCAGCAGTCACCCACCAGGCAAACTGACCAGAAAAACTGGTCCAAGCCCATTTTTGTATGGACACCCACATGACCGCCAGGTGCAGCAAAGAAGTTTTTCACCCTAGAGTGGGGGAAGCACTAAGTCCACACGTCATTGTAATTCCGTATAGTTATAGACCACACTGCTGGGCTTTCACGGTGGGGTCCATAAGGATTATAAAGAGGGTTGCAGATTAATGGAAGGTGCTGAGATATTTTGAAAATTAAAATTGAAATGGCTTTGGCCAAGGCAAAGGTGGTCTTCTATGGTTATCTTTGCTCATTCAGTTCTGTTGAGATTCATGGAATTTGTGTATTCTTCAATAGTTATTTTTGTGTTGTGGAGTAATTTGTGTTAAGCTTAGGTTGCCGAGTTTATTTTGTTGAATCAGTGGCCTTGAATATTTTGGGATCACTTTGGTGTAGAAACGGAGAATGAAACTAGTTCTTGCACCAGTTTGTGTCTTAAATTGTTAGTTTCACAGAACCATAAATTAATTCCTTTTTTTGGTGGTGATTTGGAAGAGGTTGGGGTTTGGCAGTCTGAGACCAGTGGATATTTTTTTCTTCTTTATAGAAGAGATCTTTAAAACAGTTGGATTGAAGCCATTTGCGTAGGATGTGTTGATTCTGAACCGGCTGGTTCAAGTTTCAGTGAGCCATGAGTATTTTTAGTTTTTGGTGTAATTTCTTGGTGTTGTGAAGGAGGTTAACAATAATTAATTGTGTTTACCTGAAGTTAGTATTAATGTTTGGTTTTAAGAGATTGTTGCCTTTTTCTCTGGAGCCATAATTTCATGGTTCGATGCTCGACGATGGTGTAGCAAACTATTTCAGTTTCTTTATTTTCACTAAAAGAAAAAAAAGTAGTTTCAGTATCTTCAGTAGCCTGAAATATCAATTACAGATGATGTTTTATAGGTTTGCCTTGATGTGTTATGCAATGCACTTTATCTCGGCTTGGGGAGTTATCTAAATAAATTGTTCGATCGATATGAATTACTCTTCTTGGTGTGCTGACATTATTGTGATATGGAAGTTTATAAAAGAAAGAGGAAAATGGTTTGGAGTTACTTTAAGTGCTATTTTGAGTCCTTTTTATAAAATTTAGTTCTTTTACATAATAAAGATTTTTTTTTTTTAGCAAGACTTCTTAATGTAGAGCTAGTTTACACTAGGTAAAGAAGTCCCAATAAGATAAACACCCCTCAACCAACATTAGTTCTGATTTCAGACTTGGGGACCAAGTAAAGCAACCACAAATACTAAAAGAAGGATTGAACCGAAACTCATAAGTGGATGGATGTTTGGACTGTCAAACCTGGTCAAAAGAACCCACAGAATACTGCTGTAGGTTCCTAAACAGTAGTTGAATCAGACCTGAGAAAGGATGACAGAACCAACAATCGTCGCTGACAGATTTAAGGTTTCAACAGTGTAAGGGAGAAATCCTGCGGCTTCCTCTGGAGGGCTTCAACAGTCCTCAACTTCTGGTCGAAGAGGGTCTCTGATGACCTCAAGAAAACCCCAAAAGGCCTAGGGCAAAACCCTGCTGGTCTGGGAGATATTGAAGAAATCGATGGACAAGAAAATCCTGTCAGTTGTCTGCTTTCGATCCACCCTTTTGGCTGCTTCCAATCTGAGTTGTATTGGCACTTTTATGCTTCAAAATAGATTGGATCAATCACTCTCACACTCTCTCACAAACTGAAACAAAGAAGAAAATAAAAAAAGAAAGGAAATAGAACTGATGGAGGGTTGAGAAGGGTGAAAGAGAATAATGGAATGGGTATCTCACCCCTTAGGTTTTGAGTATCACACCCCTCAAGGGTTTAGGCATCTCACCTCTCAATAACAGCCTTTCAGCCAAAAAGGATTTACTCAATAAATTCATTAATCAAGTCTCCCTCAGTTACAATCAGTTAGCCTCTTAAATAGGCACAGCAGCTCCTTCATAATAGAAGGTTACAAAATAGGAAACTTATTGAAATAGGAAACTAACAAGAAGAAGAAAGTAAGTAACTAGGAAACTAACAACTAAAACATTCCTAAACTAATTACTTGTCTAACAAAAGATTCTAAACACCAAAAAGGTAACAAATCCTTGAAGAAATAATGGGCTGGATACTGTTCACATGAACAGTATCTTCCTTTATCTTCTTCCAGCTCTATCTTTATATAAGGCAAGGTAGAACTCAAACTGAAATCAGTAGATATTTTCTTGAAGATTCTAGCAGTTGTTGCTGCCCTTCTTGAGATTGGGTCGATGGACAGAAAGGCTGCTGCTGAGCTGGCCACAAGGACCCAAAAAGGAAACCAAATCTGGGCTGAAATCTGCTGATAGATGGGGGTTGGAATGGCCTGGCTGAACCCAGGCTGGGCTTGGTTTGATGGGGCCAACAGCCCCTTCCTTGTGCAAGTCTGATCTACACCACTTCTACTGTTGTTTGATGGTTGGGATCGTCACATTTGCATGGGATATCTATGTTATAGTCATGTAGACCACATATTTCTATGAAAACCACGATGCGTTGGCTAGGCCTACTCGCCCAATTCATTACCTACCTATTCATTGAGTTGACTCACCCATGTTAGACGTACATTAGTCAAATTTTAGACCCCACTCCTGGTGTTCGCGAGTTGACTCGAGTACATGCTTGTGAATTGCTGGCTTTTCTAGAGCATCCCTTGATTTATCAATTCCCCGGTCACAAAAAATACCTAATGTGTATGAGTAATTATCAAGGATCCTTATGACATCCTGACATTAGAATCTAAACAAATTCAATTAATTTCAAACCCCACCCAAATGTTAGTCTTTCAAAGCGTCCCTCATTCCGTATCTTGGCCATTGAAATTCTATAAGAGAGTTCTCGAGATGCATCTCTATGGTCTATGGTACTCTCAATACAGGATCATCCATTACTGTGAACAACAAGAATATGCAAGATGATCTATAGGATCACAATCCATATACATTGTTAAATTCCTAAATTTTTTATGGTGGAGTTTCTGTTTTGATATTGGTGTCTTTATATGATTGTGAATATTTGTGTTCCTCTAAGGGATTAGGAATAATGTTTGTGAATGATGTGATTTATTTCTATACAAGTCCAAAGTATAGGCATGATGCTAACATAAAAAGGGTGATTGCTAATGTGGAATGATGAGTTTGTCACAGGTATGGAGATGGGAATAACATTTTGGTAGTGTGATATAATTCTTTATTCCTATGTAAGTCCAGGATTGGGTTCCTGCTTGGTATAAAGATTTGTATTTGAATTTAGGTGAATTATACATCTCATTCCCATGTAAATCCAACAGACTATGGCTTTAGGAATATTGCACTTCATATGGGTGATTTATTTTTGATATTCCTATAGACCTGATGTGATTCATGCTATTTTGTATAAATGTGGATGAATTACTTTTTCAATCCTGTGGCCAAAAAAAAGGAAAAAAAGGGCCGCTAGGTTCAGCCCAACCCCACCTAGCCTTGAAATGGAAAAAAATAGGGGCTGTCAGGGTCAATCAGGGCAAGCAGGTCCAATCAGGGTCAATATGGGCTGGGCTGGGCCTGGGCTGAGTTAATGGGACCTAGGGTTGGGCTAGGGTTTTGGAATTCCTGGCCCAGACTAACCCCCTCATGTTGCACACCTATTACAGATGCTATTTTCCCCATTTATTGCTGGACCTGACTTGATGTTTGGGCACCATCTAGCTGTATGCATTTGGATCTATTCTAGGTGAAGTGGCTACCAATTTCCTAGCGTTGATGGGGGAAGCTTCTGTTGCAAACCGGAATCTAAGTAATCAAACCAAAAGAAAATAAAGAGAAATAGAGAGAGAGGCTACCGAATTGTATGTGGGAGGCAGCCTGTGATAGTGAGGTGTGTCCTATCGCAGGACACTCCACACACACACACACACACACACACACAGAGATATATACAATGACAAAATAAGGTGGTAAGTTAGGGGACTAAAATACCTCTAACCTACTTATTACAACAAGTAATGAGATACCAAAATTAATAAGGCAGAATACTAAGCCCGATAGGACAGAATTGCCCTAGAGCTTTCACAGCTTCAATTTTTTTTTTCTTTTTCTACATTTAGCTATTTAATAGCTCTCATAAAAATTGAAATGTTTAGGTGTCCTGGTGCCTTGTCTGTGATATCGAAATTGTCTGTAATCTAAATATATCATTTTTTTAATTGCATGAACTTCTTAGACATGGTGTTTGTCAGGACTATTGCATGTTTTTCCTTGAAATTTTCAGTTCATGCTTTAATGTAACAGTAACAAAAGATGGAATTCTCAGGATGGTTGCCATAGTGACTTTCATTTAATGCTTTGACATAACTGTAAAGCATAGTCGGGACTATTAGGTGTTTTTCTTGCATTTTTGACTTGTTTTATGTGGGTTTTATGCTCGGGTCCACCATCTCGCATGTCATCCTATTCTTCTTTCTTTGGAAGATTGAAGAAAGACATGAAATAATTATGCTTGCTAATTGCTAGTATAACTTGGCTGTAGCAAATGCATTCTTGTGTCTTTGAGTTGCTCTTTTCTTTGGAGTATCCATGCTTATTGTTGAATGTATTTGGAGTAGTAATGGAGGACTAACATAAGCTTGTATTATGCTAGTGAAAGCTTTCCATAATGATATTTCATATGATGGGCTCCACCAACAAGTGATTTCTTACCCTATGCTGAAAGCATGCTCTTTCTCCCTTCAAATGTGTGTCGTTATCGGTTGGGATCTGGAGACTCGAAGAAAAGATTTGCAAATTAAAAGGACTTTTGGTTGTGTATCTATTCTTGCTTGTCAATCTTCTTTGTTTACATAAAGAGTACTTAAATACTGATAGATTTACCTTAGTGTTGAGAATCCACTTGTTTTTTTTATCTGTTGGGTTTTCCAGTAGTCTTCAATCCAATTTGAGCTGACTAACTTATTGTTGTAACACAAAATTCTCGTTTTTCTACAGCCTTTTCTTGATTGATTATTGAGATGGTTGGTAGCGATTCTCCACCTGGTTCTCCTGATGAGAACCCACAGCCTAACTCTGATGTGAATCTACCTCCCGAGAATGATAGCTCAATTGATGCTGTAGCCCAAAGAGTTCAAGATTCACTTTCTCTGGGGAAGAAACATAAGTTCTGGGAAACACAACCAGTTGGCCAATTCAAAGATCTTGGAGACACTAGTTTACCTGAAGGTCCAATTGAGCAGCCAACGCCCTTATCTGAAGTTAAACAAGAACCTTATAATCTTCCGAGTCCATATGAATGGACCACTTGCGACATTGACAATGAAGAGACCTGCACAGAGATTTACAACCTCCTTACAAACAATTACGTTGAAGATGATGAGAACATGTTCAGATTCAATTATTCAAAGGAATTTCTTCGATGGGCCCTTCGCCCTCCTGGTTATTTCAAGAGTTGGCACATTGGTGTCCGTGTTAAGGTCTCAAAGAAGCTCGTTGCTTTCATTACAGGTGTCCCTGCAAAGATCAGGGTCCGGGATGATGTTGTTATCATGGCCGAAATTAATTTCTTGTGTGTTCATAAGAAGCTGAGATCAAAGAGGCTTGCACCTGTTATGATTAAGGAGGTTACGAGGAGGGTGCACCTGGAAAATATTTGGCAAGCAGCTTATACTGCCGGAGTTGTTATTCCAACACCAATCTCAACTTGTCAATATTGGCATAGGTCGTTGAACCCAAAAAAACTTATTGATGTTGGTTTCTCTAGACTTGGGGCAAGGATGACGATGAGCCGGACAATAAAGCTTTATAAGTTGCCTGAGTCAACAGTTACCCCGGGGTTCAGGAAAATGGAGCTACGTGATGTACCTGCTGTAACCCGATTGCTTAGGAACTACTTGAGTCAGTTTATCGTTGCACCGGATTTTGATGAGAATGATGTCGAACACTGGCTTCTTCATAAAGAAAATGTCGTGGATAGCTACTTGGTTGAGAGTCCAGATACTCATGAAATTACTGATTTTTGCAGCTTCTACACACTTCCATCATCCATACTTGGTAACCAGAATTACTCAACTCTGAAGGCTGCTTATTCGTACTACAATGTTTCCACACAGACTCCATTGCTTCAACTGATGAATGATGCACTTATCGTGGCAAAACGCGGGGATTTCGATGTCTTCAATGCATTAGATATCATGCACAATGAGTCTTTCCTGAAGGAACTGAAATTTGGGCCGGGTGATGGGCAGCTCCACTACTATCTGTACAACTATCGGATAAGAAATGCATTGAAACCATCAGAGCTTGGGCTTGTCCTTTTGTAGTTAGGGCTCAAAATGAGCCTTGATTTTCGGGTCTGGACCAGCCATATTATCTTGGGTATTTGGTTGTTGAATTCTCATTGGTTGCTGTATCTCACTCTGCTTTTATCTTTTCTTTGTTTCCTTACTTGGCACCTGGAACGAGATTTGTTCTGCATGTAACAAAGTTTATAGGCATTTGTAATCTGAGATGCTTGGAACTATAATGGAATGTGAGGGCTTTACACGTGGATGGGAACTGGAATAAGGTTGGCTTACAGAAAATACTTCCTGAATCTTTTGCTTTGCTGTAAACATCTCTTTCCTATTTATCTTCTCTGCTCCTATAGTGTGCGCCCTCCCACAACTATGATTTTGCATTATAGCAGTCAATCACCTCTTTATCTTATGATAAAATGGTTTCTTTGAAGACTAGTGTTGCCTTTGCTGACAATTACTTCTTGTGCCTTAGCTTATATTTCTTGTGTATGGACCAAAATAAATTTGATTGCTAGCTTTTCTGAGAAACCTCATTACCATTTATCATTATATTGTTGTTTTTTGGTTCAATGTTGACCTTTGGTTTACCGATATAAGTGAGCAAACAACTAGATTGACAGTTAGTGGTGGTTCCATTGGGTGCAAAAGTACAATACTTGCATGGAAATGGCATTTCTTTTCTACAATCTTCTTTGTGTTCCATTACGGTTCTTTTGAATTTTGTTAGCAACAGATTGGTATGTATCTCTGGGCTCAATGGAGCACCAACGTTGCATTGTAGAGCTTGATTGAGTTCCTTATAAAAAACCATTCCCTTGTACTATTATGGTTATTGACACTGAAGTGCTTTAATTGAGAAGGCAATGTAAAATCTAAAGATCAAACAGGGATTACTTAAATTGGTGTGGCGATTAATCACTGTGCCGGATTCATTGTGGGGACAAACTCTTGAGGCTAGATACTTCCCGAACATGAAACCATCTCACATTTATTCAAACACTCTTTTGAGTATACTGCGAGGTACATCTATTTCTGAATTCATAACTGTTTTATTTAATAATAATTCTTTATCTTAAACTGGTAAGTCACAATGTTTTAGCATTATTGCAGTGACTATCTTCTTCATCTGGAAACATCGAAATGAAATTGTGATGAACCATGCTGCTTTCAACCCAAATGCTATTTTACACCTTATAAATTTCTGGTTGACTCATCTTTTCATCTTTACACGACTACTGACTCTGATTTTTCTGTTGTTCCAATTACAGATAATCCCGCAGTCTTCTTAAAACACTACTCCTCACTTCCCTTTTTGTCCTATAATATAATCGTAGGTATGAGAATAGATAATCTAATGGAATCCAAAGCAGGTTGAGGGTTCGATGTTTTGTATGAAGGCTGTTTCAAACACCTACGAGTGGGCCTCGTCTCTTCGCGGACTGCAGCCGAAGCGGAAGCATATGGAATACTACAGGGGCTCCTTTTTGTTGGAGATAAAGGCTGGGCGATCCATGAGGTGTGGTTTAATGAGAGGTCATTGGTTGGCTACCCTTATCCCTAAGCCCCACGGTTCTAGATGGCCTCTTCTCTCCATTGGAGTGTTTTGGAACATCTTCTCTCAGTGTCAAGGCATACAGTTTGTACATAAACTTATGTCTGAATTCCCAGTGACTAAATGTTTATGGGATATATATTATGATGTGTGTTGTGTTTACAGTTTAAACATAGCCAACACTGCTTATTATGATGTAATTTCTTTTGCTAACTAATATAATTTTCCTTTCAAAAAAAAAAAAAAATCCTTGGTATTTTTTTGGTTTTTTGTTTTTTTTTTCTTACAGAGACAAATTGTATAGGAAATTGTAAATTTTGAGAACTCAAATGGGTTTTTGAGTAGACAATGCATATCAGATGAGGTTGATGAGATCTATTTCTTCAATGGGTGACAAATGTCACGTTGTTTAATATTGAGTCATCCAGATGAATGACACATGCATTACCAAATCAATTTGGTTGAAAAAAAAAGGGGGGGCGGGTGCGGGGGGGGGGGGGGGGGGGGGGGGGGGGGGGGGGGGTTGCGTTTGGGGCGGGATCTATACACCAGTGGGGTATTAATTGTTGGATTTCCTTTTAACATATCAGTTCCATCCCTCAGTTGTTGCAACTTTATTTTCTCCACTTCCTTTATAGTCTTTCTTTACACCACTCGTGCAATTGCGGTTGCATATTCTTATCTTTCTTTACCCCTCTTATTGTTTAGAATAACATTTTTAACCCTTATCTTATCGTTAATTAGTGTTTAATCTTATTTACCATTTATTTAGGTAAATAAAAATTAAAATACCTAATCTCCCATTTGTCTTCTACGCCCTTTCACTTCTTATTCTTCTAAGGCAACCCACTCCATATGCTACCAGCCCCATAGGGTACCTTATCTTCATCCCAACCCTGTTAGGGACTTGGGCATAACTCATAATCTAGCCATTAAGGAGAGTGTGTTTAAGTACCTATAAGTCTTAGCAATCTCCCTGATGTAGGATTATTGTTTCAGTGTGGAACCCAAACAATCTCCCTCTTTACGTGGAGGCATATATGAGAACCGAGATCTTCTCCGAGAGATTTTCTCCATCCTCAGAAACACATTGGAGTTACCACGCCCTAGCTTTGATCACTTGTTAGGGACTTAGGTATAAGTCATCCTCAAAAGCTAGCATTAAGGAGAGGGTGCCCAAGTACTTATAAGTTTCCGAATCGGGCTACCCACTTCTGATATAGGATTATTGCTTTCACGTGAAACCCTAACAAACCGACCGCTCTATTTCTCAACCAATGCCTTATAAAATGGATTTACTGTTAAAAAAAAAATCTGAATTATGCACTGGTCTGGTTTAGTTTGATATTGAGTTGTTGGAGGATATTGGCATTAATGATTTGGATAAGAGTAATCAGAAGATTAAAAGTAATAGCTTGGATATTAGATCTTTACCTATATTTAAAATCTGAAAATAACCATTTTTTCTTTAATTAAGACAGATTATATATAATAGGAATTTGCAAAATTTCATAACACAGTTTTTTCATGCATGATTAGGCAATATATATATCAGACTCAAATAATGCAAATGGGATGAAGTTGGTGAGATCGCCTTCTTTAATGGGTGACAAATATTACGTTATTTAATATTAAGTTATCTATGTGAGTAATACATGCATTGCCAAAACAATGAAGGTATGTTTGGTTAGCAAGAAATTGAAAAAAACAAATGAAAAATATCAGGGGGTCTGGATGGGATCTATACACCGGTGGGGTATTGATCGTTGGATTCCTTTTTTGCATCTAAGTTGTACTCCTCTGTTGTTGCAAATTCATTTTCTCCACTGCCATTATAATCTCTTTCTTTACCCTACTTTTTACAACTGTCGTTGTATCTCTCTTTCTTTCTCTAACCCTAAATTGTATGGAACAACCTCTTTAACCATTATTTTATCATTAATTTCTATTTTACCATTTTATTTAGGTAAATAAAAATTGAAACCTCTAAATCTTTCATTCTTCTTTTACACCCATTAACCTCTTCGTGTACTTCTATGACTATACACTTCATATGCTACTAGCCTCAGAACCCAACCTAGGTCTATGCCAACCCTGCCTTGTGCACTTTCTTTATCTTAACACTATTAGGGATTTGGGTATAACTCATCCTCAAAAGCTAGCCATTAAAGGGATGGTGTCTGAATACCTATAAGTCTCTACATTGGGCTACTCACTTTTGATGCGAGATTATTGTTTTTATGTGGAACCCTAATAATCTCTCCGTGTGGGATTATTGCTTTTGCGTGGAATCCTAATAATTTTCCCCTCCACGTGGAGGCATACGTGGGAATTGAGATACTCTTAGAGGGATTTTTTCTTCCTTAGAGGTACACCAGAGTTACCATGCCCCAACTCTGATACCACTTGTTAGGGACTTAGCTATAAGTTATCCTCAAAAGCTAATCATTAAAGAGAGGGTGTCCAAGTCCCTATAAGTCTCTATATCAGGTTACCCACTTCCAATGTGAGATTATTGTTTTCGAGAGGAACCCCAACAAACTAACTACTCCATTTTTCAACCAACGCACCACAAAATGGATTTACTATTAAAAAAATATAAATAATGCATTGGTTAATTTTGATATTGAGTTGTTGGAGGATATTGACAATGTTGATTTTGATAAGCATAATTATAAGATTAAAAGTCTTGTCTTGAATATTAGATCTTTATCCATATTTAAACATCTGAAGAGTAAGCAAGACTTTTTTTTTTTTTTCTGGTAGAGTATGCAGTTATATTAAAAACAATGATGTCAAGTGTATAGAGGATACTCCTTTATAACTCAAACTTGAGCTACAACGGCTTATAAGAAGCACCAACACCCTATCAAAAAAAATTAAACTACCCATATGATAGCATAGTGTGGCTGTTAGTAATTGATTTGGAATACTCTTCAAGGGAAACCATAATAAGAATGAGTATCTTGTTTGTGGGTTGGGATGAAGAAAGGCTGATGATGTGGTGTGAGGTGAGGTTGTGGTGCAAGGTGAAGAAGGAGGAGTTCTACGCAGAAGAACAAGAAGAGGCGAATTGGCGATGAAGAAGAAGAAAACAATGACAGATGGGAGATTGAGGATTTAATTTTTATTTTACCTAGACAAAAGAGTAATATAGGAATGAAACACTAATTAACGATAATGGTTAAAGATGTTGTTTTGTTAGATTTGGTTTCTACCTAAAAATTAGAGTTATACATGGGGCTGCCCTGAGGAAGGGACACATATGGGTAGCTTAATTAGCTATTACCGGGATAGCAGCTAAATATTATTTGTATTTCTAACCTTCGACTAGTCGGAGAGTAATAATGACTTAAGGATTTTTTATGAACGTTCAACCATGGATGTGAGAAAATTTCTTTCTTCAAGGATCTCTCTCTCTCTCTCTCGGGTGCATTTTGGGGTTCTTGTAAAATAGAAATGACTCGTGTTATTATACAAGCCTTTTGCGTAGCCTTCAATCCAAGACTTGAAATTTTGATTGTAAAAAAAATATACTCGGAAGAGAAAATTATATCAAGAAAAAAGAAAAAAGAAAAAAAAAACAAAAGAATCTTAATGACTTCTTAATTAAAAACCTATTCCAATTTTTCTTGAATAAACAAAATGCATCTGAGTTGCACTGTATTTAAAATTTGGGTAACAAAAATATGTCTTTCAAATGAAATAAATATAAAAAAAGGGTGTTTTATAAATTACAAATATTTTCGTATTAACACTCCCCAATGTGTTATATATATATATATATATATATGTAACACAACTTATTTCAATGAGGTTAATACAATCATTTCACATGTATACTTGAAAAATGTGCATGACAATGATATAATGATAAGTCATTTTCAAATTAATTTTTTCTTTCAATATAAGAACTTTTGAGAATGTGAAAATGAATGGTTAAAAGAATGTGTTATGTTCTACATATTCTAATAAAAGTGTCATATAGATAATCCCATCTTAAAACAACACATAAAAGAATGCTCGGGGGATGCATTTGAATTTGACAAAAAAGGCTCTCTTGTTTATGCCAATTTTCTTATTATGAAATCTAATAAAAATGTTAAAGTCAATTTCGAAATTTGACTCAATGGTACATTTAGAATGCTTAAGAGTGATTCATTCTTCGGATTTTTAGATACAAATAATTGTATCAATATACCATAAATGGAATTTAAAATCTAGGATTTGTAGTCATTTAAATGTAGTAGATTATGAGTAGAAGCTTAACCAACCATAGCCAAATAAGAAAATTGGAGGAGCAAAACCTCTATTTTTGTTTGCCATATAAATAAGAACAATTTAGTAAAATGGGACAGTTAGAAGAGTGATAGAGGAAAATCAATAAGTACTAATTTGAAAGAATATATTTGGATTAGATTTAGAAATAACAATACAGTATGAAAATAAACTATAAAAAATTACAAAAAAGGATAAGTAAACCTCCAAACCAAAATATGATGTCTTGAATATATTTCTGTAAATAATTTTTCTTCATGCTCTTATTATTATTATTTTTTTGGTAAATAAGAAATTTATTGAGAAGAATCCGAGTACAACTAATGGCTTCAGAATTACAAAGATTTCGAATCCATTGAGTGGAGATAGACCAATCTGTCAAACTCGGCAGTGACAATGCCTTCCTAGCCAGTGTATCTAGAATTTTGTGCAATCCCTTGGAATGTGGATAAAAGATATAGAGCTAAAAGAGGAACATAAGAGTCGCACATTTGAGATGAATGAGGAAATCGGTAGGGGAATCGCGATTTTTGATCCATTCATGATGTTGATGACCTCTTGGTTGTCAGATTTGACCAGAATGTTCTGTAAACCCATGGGATAAGGCATTGCGAATGACTACGGCTTCTTCTTGGGTAGCTGATTGAAGGTGCCAAGGTTCTGAAGATGCTTTAAGAAATTGCCCACTATGATCCCTAAAGATGATTCCGAGACCCCCTTTGCTTTGCTCTTTCTGAAAAGCAGCGTCACAATTGAATTTAATAAATCCAAGAGGGGGAGGATTCCAAGATTTGTGAGATTGAGTGGGGGGAATGGATGTGCTCTTGTTGGCTTTATGGTGCTTGGCTTCTTGGAATACAACATAAGCTCTTTCAGCCACGTTGATTACTTCAGAAGGGGACTAGGACTTCGTGCTGAATAGTAGATCATTTCTTGAGCGCCAAGGTACCAGCATATGAATGAGGACAGAGAGTAAAAAAATATATTTAAGCGGAATAAAGTAATTGAACTTACCATCACTTACAAAACTAATAAATTCAGCATTATCCCAACTTAAATAGAGTCGGCTACATAGATCTGAGCAAAAAAATAAATAAATAAAAAGAGAGAAGAATATTGTAACAACCAAAAAACACTCAAAAAAATCCCACCTAAATGGAGTCGGCTATATGGATATTTGCCCTCCAAACAACTTTATTCGAGGTCATACTTTAGTCAAGACCTAAACAAGTGCACCTATTGGCCGGCCATCACTTGTTATTGCATAAATATAACTGATGTGAGATTTGTCCTATTTTACATGATTTATAACACTAATTTTGACTATAAATAAAATATACGATCACCTGTGTTTTCCACTTTAGTAGTTGATTTTATTTTTATAGCTGAAGGATAATTTGATAGGTTGAACATATACAATATAATATCCATTCTTAATCATGTGACACACATATAATACTAGAAATATACGGAATTAATTTTAGTGTCCGGATAAATATCTAAAACAAATTTGTATCCTTGCACTTTTTTTTTTTTCCTAATGACTGGTATTCAGGCCTTCGGCCTGACTAGTCCCATGGGTCCATACTGACTTCACAACCGCATGGACCGGATCATACTGAGATTGAATGATAACCATTCAACTTTCACTTAAGGCAGTGAAGAGCACTACACCCCCTGTGTGAGTGGCCCAAGGTATGCCTAGTGGGAGTCAAACTTAGGACGTCCGATTTTACGGCTCGTACCAACTTCGTTGCTCACCAACTATGCTACCCCCTTGGGTACCCATGCACATCAAACCATTTTTTATGCAAATCTTAATAATATTTACATTAGATTTGGGATGGATTAGAAGAATAAATAGAGAAAAAACAATTGGAATACTATACAAAATGCAATGAAAAAAGGGTAATTTACAATGCCACCCCCTAGAGAATGTCAGTATTACATGAACACCCCCTATTTAATATTAAATTGTGTTTATATCCCCTACCGTCAGCTTCTGTTACAAAATATACCTCAAATGTTGACATCATCGGCCTCTTTTTTTTTTCTTCTAAATACTATATTATCCTAAAAAATGTTGAAGTACCGATACTACCCTCGGTGAGTTGGAGACCCCAAATTGACTAAACCCTAACTCGTTGAATTTAAATTCTAACATGTCTTTGAGAAAGCAACGAGGGTGATGTCGTGGCTTCAAGACCTTATCCCAATCCCCGGAGCAGTGGATGATCTTCAAGGTTCTAAGATTCTTGAAAATCCAGAAACAAGAAGAACATGGGCAGTGAAGATACACTGTCAAAGAAGGAAAAAAAAAAAGGATTTCAAGAAAAAAAAAGGAACAATTAGAGAATCTACAAGCGTCATCAGATCCATCTCTCGGCGTTTATTTGGGAAGACGTGATTTTCCTTCTTTTATGGTAATCAATTTCAGCTTCAGAATTCAGAATTAGGGGAATAGCCGGTGGCCCCTGGTCCAATAGCCATAGCGGTGGAACTCTTAAGCTCAAGCCATTTAAGATGTTTGACACAGAATTTTTTGAGAGAGGACCAATGATCGAGGACCGCTTCCATGCCTTTGGCACCAAAGTTTTAGGAACACTATGTAGTTCCTTTAAACTCTTGGAGTTGACCGCAAAATTGGCATGGCACTGGAGAGAGATGAGGACAATAGCATCGTCGTTGATGAGTGAGGATCTGAATTTGGATGGGTATCACATCTGAGGATAAGTGTGGTGATCGGATTTGGCTGTGAGTGAGAGGCGAAGGAGAGAGGTAATTTTGGGTTAATGAAAATGAGCTACAAATATGTATTTTACTCAAAAGGCTAAAGCGTCATGTCATAGCATCACTTAACTAACACTGACGGTGGGTCTGAACGTAATTTAGTATTAAATAGGAAGTGTTCCTATAATATTGGTATTTCCTAGAGGGTGGCACTGTAAATTAATAATGAAACCAATGAACTAAAATAGGCAATACACATTTTTTAAACTGAAACATTGGTGAAATTTCTACAAATTTTATATGTAAATTTTTTAATACAATGATAAACATCGCTAAAGGAATTCTCCTTTATTTTGGCTTAAGGAAAACTCGATTAGAAAAATATATAAATAAAATAGACAATGCTAGCTTTAAGATAAGTATACAATCGTTGGTCTAACAGGGGCCCCATGGCAAGGCAATGAGACCCAATATTTGAATAGAGGAGCTATGTCGCATGCTTTTACAGTAGTAACACTTACAATCTCTCCAACAAAAAGGGAAAGGGGGGCAAGGGATCGGCATGCTGCCCTTATGCCTTGGTATCGGCATGCCCCACCAATTGGATGGCACAAGATGATCCATCAAAATTTTTCTTCTTCTAAAAGGGATCAATTTTATTATAATAAGAGGAAGAAAGAAAAAAATAAATTGACTACACCAGAAAAGGAACCATGAATGAGGCCCCCTTTGGTATTGCCATCAGCAGGAGCACTTGCCCAGAAATTACCAAAATCAGAGGTCTAGCCATAGTGTTAGACCCAATCTCCTCTTGAATGTAGCTAGGATTGCTTCCGCTAAAACTTCCAGCAGGGTACTCAGCAATAGGAGTGTCCTCTTTGTAACAATGTAAAACTTTCCAAGAAATCGAGTTAAAGAACGGTTGCAAATAAGAGCATTCTCACATTGCAAACTAAGGAACATCATTCGAGTGGATAGAAGAGACCAAAGTAGCTGAGTCAGACTCTATCCAAAGGGCTTGGGCGCCAAATCTATTCACTCTAAGCAATCTCTCCATCACAATAGCAAACTCAGCCTCAAAGCTAATTTCATTTCCAACTAAGATAGATCTTAAAAGATATCAAAACCTTACCCAAATGAACACAAACCATACCACCTGCACCCGATCTTCCTGGATTTCCTAGAGAGCTACCGTCCACATTTAATTTCATCCGGTGCTGAGGAGGACAGCACCAAAAAACTTCAAAAATGCCATAATAGAGACAAACAAATATTGATAGGCCAAGGTGACGGTAGACAGACAAGTCCGCTATCCACTGCATTGTCCCCCTTCATCTTCACTGGAGCTTCCCTAATTTCTCTCCTAACCATCTCAAAGATTGATTGTCAGTTCTGCTATGACCCTCAAATCATCTAGAATTTCTTTCGTGTTGGAAGCAATAATCACCAACCCTGCTGCCCATAGATCTTTGACCTGATTTTTTTTTGCATTTTCCTACACCACAACTGTGCAAACTCATTAATCAAAGTCTATTGTTGCCATTAAAAACCAGATCAGTTCAGAAAATTTTCTCAAATAGAGATAAGAATAAGCACTCAAAAAAAAAAAAAAAAAAGCACGTTGAATTCTTAAGCCAAGCCACAGAGATTACACTTTGATGCAAGGTGAACACCCTTTCGACACCAAATCTTGGTTGGAATTTTTTTTGGTGCATTAGGCACGCCAACCAAAGGTTGCATGGTGAGGCAGAAGTTACTTACACTAAACAGTGTCAGCCATACAAACTTTACATTCTGGCTATGATGGCCTTCCTAAGCAGAACAAGTGCTAAAATTTCCACTAGCAATAAGGCTCTACATACATCTATCCTTGATCTCATATTGAGGTACTTTAACATCCTTGATCATAGAGAAGGTTTCTTTCATGGTACTGTTGCGTACAGTAGGAAGCGACCATTCATGATTAGTGATAAATTTAGACACCGTTCCAATAGCATTGTAAATGATACTCTCCTCCATATCCAGCAGCTCTGTAATAAACAAGGGACTAAACCATCTATCCTTCCAGAAGCTAATGGTTCTTCCATCCCCTACGATCTATCTCTCATGATTTTCAGTAAAGCTCCACATTCTTCGAATACCATGCCAGATAGATGAAGGTTTGTAACCCTTTTTAGAACACCCCTTGGGCTAACGAACCTTGTTTTAAGAAAGTTGCTCATTGTTGAATCAACTATGCCTCATATGTCAGAACATTTTACAAAGCATGGCTTTATTGATATCTCACAATCTACGAAGACCAAGCCCTCTTTCGTTTTCGGCAAACACACCTTCTCCCAATTCATAGTCATTACTTTGTGAATGTCAGCATCTCCTGTCTAGATGAAGTTTCTCATCCACCTCTCCATAAATTGAGAGCAAGGAAGATGGCCACCAGTAGAATGAAAAACTATGTATAAGAATTCTAGAGATGACTGACCGAACAAGCTCAACTCTTCTTGCAAGGGATAAGAGTTTGCCTTTTCAACCCGATAGGCATGCTTTGACCTTGTCCATCATTGGCAGTAAGGCTTCTTTCTTTACTTTGCACTTACAAATTTCAATAGCAATAGTATGCTTCCTAGCAGGTTGGATTCTTTTCACGAACAATTTTCTCTTGTCCATGTTAATATACTGTCCCAAACATTCTTGATACTTGGAAAAGAACATGTGAAGATTTCTGACATACCTTACAGAGGCGTTCATAAATATGAAGATGTAGTTTGCAAATAAAAGATGGCCCGGGTAACAACACCACACAAACCTTACCAGGAAATGATTTTTTTTTAATCAATAAGCTTTCTCAGCTCTCTGTAAAAAACTTCCTCCGATATAATAAACAACATAGGCGAGATAGGGACCCCTGGTGCAAGCCTTTCTCCACACTAAAAAAAAACAACTAACCCACCGTTGAAAATGATAGATATTTGGTAGAGGATAATAGCTAGTGAATCCAGCTTCTCCAGATCTTAAAGAAACCAAATTTCCTTAAAACCTTAAACAAAAAGTGCCAAGACACTGTCATAGCCAATAACATTAGGTTGGTTAATTCCGATGGCATTTGATTGTAGAATGGATTAGCTTATCCGAAGCTGATCTTCAGATATTAGTTTGGGGAGAAAGGGTGATAGTCTCAAAGCCATAATTTTTGACACAATCTTGCAGAAGAAATTTCCCATGCTTAATGGAGGAAATTTGTCCAAGCTCATTGCACCGTTAATTTTTGGGATTAATAAAATAAATTATTGTTGACCCCATTAAGCATTTCCCCTGAGCTAAAAAAGGCCTTAACTGCAAGGCAAACATCATATAAAATAATATTCCAATAGTGTTTAAAGAAAACACTTGTGAATATGTCCGGTATTGGGAGCTATTAGGATCCAGATGCTAGATCATCATCTTAATCTGATCCTCTCTTGGAATGGAATCCAGAATAATATTATCCTCGTCCTCAATCACCTTTGGAGTGCATTCCAACATATCCAAACGTTCTAAACAAGGCAGTTCTCGTAGTAGCCCAGGACATAATATGCCAATTCCGTACGGTCTGAGATCATAGTTCCATCTGCATGCTTGAGGGATCTAATGGTATTCTTTACTCTATGAATTTTCATAGCAAGATGAAAGAACCTTGAGTTCCTATCTCCTTCGATCATCCATCTTACGTGAGACTTTTCAGTCCAAAGGTTCTCATGAGTCTCTAAGATGATTCATCAAACAAGTCTAAGATGATTCATCAAACAAGGAAGGTAAGAATACAATGAGAGAGTGTATCAGAGGGGGAGGGGGTGGGGGAGGAGAGAGACTTGCGAGAGGTTGTGCATATATAGCCTGCTTATATGCACAACTTCCACTCCCCAGGCCCCCAAGAAAAAAAAAAAGAAAAAACGCTTTGACAATCTCATTCAAGTATCAAAATTACCTGTGTATCTTATAAAAAATTTACTTTATCACAAAGGGCCAATTAGTCTGAGATGCAATTAGGCGAGGAAGTATAAGCATGAGTGAATCATTATGACATCTAATGCCATGTTATATTATATTTGCATAGCCTTCTTGATAAAGGAAGACAATATCCTCTATTTCTTACTATTCTCAATTGAAAAAAAATTCTTGTCACTTGAGCAATAGAGAATATAGGGATACCTAGGGCCTGCTTTACAATGTATTCAAATTTCAAAATTGAGCATGGAAAATACTCAAACAACCTCACTGTCCACTGCATCACCAACAACAACTAAGGAGGGAGGGGGGGGGGTAATCTCCTTTAGAATAGGAATAGGTATCACTTGTGAGAGTTAATAAAGACCTAGTTTCTTTTCTTCATGGTAAAGAGAGTCTCTTCAACTATGAGATCTGACTCTCTAATTGGACTGGAGTAGGATATTTAGATATCATACAATTAGAATAGGGGTTAAGAATAAATTCAAAATCCAATCATAGCATCACATCACCAATTTCTTGTTCTCTCTTCATTATGGGTGAAGGAAAATTTATTTAGAAAAAAGAAAACCTCACTTTAATACATGACACTTTTTTTACCTTTACACTTGAAATTATCTCTTTCCTTTTTGTAGCTTGTTTCATCCTTCTGTATTGTGTAGAAAGTCTTCTATGTTTAATATTGGATTTTCTTTCATTGGAACTTTATGTGTACTGCCTAGTGAGGGCCAACTTCTAAAATTTTATCCGAATCTTCTTGGGCAGGACCCGGAGTGGGCTCAGTTTTTTCGCGAGAGGCTCGAAACAAGTCCAACCGCTGAATTCCAACCAAGATTTCAATCACTTATGAATATTGAGTTGCGTACACCTACTCGTGAGATGATTAGTGACTTGTACAAAACCATTTTCTATGAAGTCCTGAAATTTTTTGCATTAGGAAACACATGCCATCTACTCATTTAATGCATTTACACATGGTTAGCATGGAGGTAGCAAAGTAATTAGCATGATCCAAATATTCTTCTCTTAATCTCTTTTATAGTGTAAGACTAGGCACCCTAAACATAAGGATGTGAATTTGTAACCAAAATTGTTTACTGAAACCGAACCGATCCATTTACACCGAAACCGCAAAACCGTTTAGTAAATGGTGCGGTTATGGTTTCAAGTTTCAAGCCGATTAGCTAAATGGGTTGGGTCGGTATTAACCGCGGAACCTGTTGGTTTCAAACCGAATTGAAACCATTTAAACCGAACCGTTTAAAACCGTTTAAACCGATCCGATTAATCTGTATAACAATTAAATAAAGAAGGGGCAGTAATCCATATAACAATTAACAATTAAATTAAGTGTCCATCCTGCTTTGGTATGATTTATTGTAATTCAGTTCAAGTTTAGGCTTTAGATCACGAACTTGTAATCCATATATGTTCCTATATTATTTTGTTATCATAGATGTGATGTTTTGGCTGAACCACCTGTCATTTTATTATTTTATGCTGTAGAAGACTGGATTTGGATGTTGTATGATATTAGTTCTAAATGTTTGAGAAGGGCCATGCAAAGAAATAGCACTAGATTATCAAATTAAGACATTCCATCGTTAATATAGAATCTCTTATTTGTGGTTGCCAATTATTTTTTGATAAGCTTATGATCTTTAGTTTAGAGATGGTTGCAAGTTATAACAAACCGATTGTGAACCGTTTTACAAATCGTATGGAATAAATCAAAACTGAAACCGCTTAAAATCTTGAAACCGACACCATTTAGAAACTGTGGAAACCGAAACCGTTTACTAAACGATCATGGTTTCAGAAAGTGGAACCGTTTAGTAAATGGTGCGGTTATGGTTTTAGTCAAATAAATGTGAACCAAACCGATTCGCACCGTTTAAACCGAAACCAAACCAATTAACACCCTTACCTAAACATAGAATGAGTTAGACAAAAGCACTAGAGCTTCAAAATTAGTACTCTAAACTAGTTGATTCAAAGTGTACCCACAGGCATACAGAGCTGTATATGTAAATATACTATAAAGGATGGTGGATAACCGAACTATCTTCAATGTTTTTTACCCAAAAAAGAAAGAAACCTATAGAAATGGTTTTCCTAGAGTAGACTCAAACTTTTTTTTTTCACCAAAGTTGAAGAGAGAATCTATTCATCTAATAATTTGATGTGGTGATTGAAAAACCTAGAGCAAAGAATCACTTCATTATCATCCGCCTCTAGTTATCAAATGTCCAAAATATATCTTTCTTCAGTCAAATCAAAGCATTAGATCCCATAAATTAAAAGATTCTCTCTTTGCTATGTGTGAAGAAAAACTTGATCCTAACTATTTGAATTCGAAGATCGTCTTTTACTCCCTGATGTGAATTCAAAGATCAATAGTACGAGCACCACCTTATTATAAAAATAATTTGATCACCAAGGGATAAGAATGATCGAAATAGCTTTATGCTTATGTAAAGTTTTAAATTTTTGATAGAAAGGAGGAAAGAAAATAAGAAAGAATCCTATAATTGGCATTCAAAGATACAAGTCATCTAGTGATCTTGTTGTAAACCCTTCATGCATGTACTACTCCCTTGCTTTGTAATTAATTTTCAATCATGTAGCGGATTCCTTACCTCAAAAGACATTATCAAGTTCGTGTAAGATAGTCTGACCAAATTTCATTCAGTGGCTAATGGAGAGTTGTAACTCCCCAACCCCCATGTGTCCCACACGAAATCTATAGATTCTCTTTAAAAAAAAAAAAAAGTAATTAATTAATTTCACTCATAAACTAGGAGGAAAGGAAAGCTGAAAAGATGTAGTTGTGCGACCACTATTGGAGAAAGATTCTGCTGTGATTGATCTTTTCATCAGTCCCCAAAGCATGGGCCGCGATAGGAAAGTTGATCACAATGCTTATTGGCCAGGCTTTGCAAGTTGGGCAACTTTAGGGGAGTGGGTTGGAGGGCCACCACGTGGTTGAACATGGAATGATGAGCATACACAAGAAGCCACGTGTCAGAGCCCAAGAAGAGAAGTTGCTTGGCATCATTGGTAACCCAAATCCCTTGAGAGATTTAAATGAGGCCTTCTAATGACATTCTAAAAAAGGTATAAAGCTATAGGAATCAAATGAAGAGTTGGGTGGAAGCACCCCCTCATTGACCTCTTCTCCATCTCCCAAAATGGAAAGTGGTATCCAAAGCTAAAGGGAAAAGCTTAACTCCATTAAGGGAAGCATTTTCCTGCCTGCTTTAAACCCACCGTTTATCATCATTGGTTCAAGACTATATAACAGATTAAAATGATTAATGACAACTAATCCTTATTGTTGCTTAGTTGATTGGACATAAAATGTTGCATCTTAAATCTTAAACAAAAACAAAATTGAAAATCAAATTACTTGGATCTTGGTAGAGAAGTATAACCATATATATTGCAGAAACTTTATGTAAAATGTGGCTATTTTCTTTTAATTAAGTATTAATTATTGGCCTTTTTTTATTCAAATATTTTGAATTATTTTTAATCAAACATATCCATTTTAAATTTACAGTCAAACCACAAAAGGGCAACACCCAAAAGCTTAAATCTAACAAAAAAAAAAAAGAAAAAGGAATTGAAGAGATGAGCAGTTCCTATAAAACTTGGTTTGTCCAGCTGGTCCAAATTAATTGGCTTAAATAACCCTCAAATGATCAATCATATGGGTTCCTTTTCTTTTGACTATACAGCTCCTCCTGCAAAACTCATAGCTTAGAAGAAGATGTTGAAGGTGGTAGCCAATAGGATGGTCCCCATGAGGTGTGAGTCATCCATGTGTATAGAAGTGGACTGCGGAATGGACCTTATCCCCTTGCACACTATGTTATAATATAATTAGATTAATTAGTATCCTCAAATTATTGCATTATATAGGAAGCATGCATCTTCAGATTATTTCTTTTTATCATTGGAACATTTATATATTTTTACCCTTTAATTTATTTAATCGCATTTCATGCACTTTGGTGTCACATATTTTGAAATATTATATAAAAAAGAGGAATGAGGTCCCCCTAACAAAACACTTTATCATTGGATGGGAAAGAAGATTTCTGATGGTTCTTGGTGTAATATAATTTATAATATGAAGCATATCTACTCAAAACCACTTTTGAGTTCTTGTAAATCTTCGCGTAGGCAATAGGCGTATATATGTTGCCAAGTGTTTGCTCATCTTTGGTTGGTCGTCTATTGTTTCTTACTCCTAAACAAATAAAATAAGACAAAAAGTTTATGTCATCCCAGTAGAAAAAGAATTTCTTCATCCATGGTGATTCAATCTTGTGATTAGATTCTTGGGATAGTGAGTTTCATCATTATTCCTACCTTTATTATTGAAGATCTAATTTTTTTTTTCTCGATCAAATCAGAAGCTCATACCCCATGGAAAAATTCCTTTTTCATCATGGATGAAAGAAATCTCGATTCAACAAAAAATGAAATATTTCTCTCTTTTTGGTATCCTCTACGTCACCAACCATATTGAAAGCTAGTAGTCTTTGTAGTAATTGAGGGAACTTGCTTTTGTGAATCTATTTGCCCATTAATTTGAGGCCATTGTCTGATACTTTGACTAAGAGAATTTGTTAAGTTTGTTTCGAATTCTTGACCCGCTTCAATATATTTTGGTGGCAACTCGAATAGAAGTTTTCTGAGATTTGTGATCGAAGCAGAGGGGTTGGGCCTTTTGACTGGATCGACCGTGACTTGGTGGATCGACCCGCAACTTGGAATGTATAATATATTGTTGTCTTGTTGAGAAAGTCATTGTATTTTTTAGAGGTTTTTCGAGCTAGGGTTTCAGGGCTAGTTTTCTCGCCGCTACTTAGGTGTAATCTCTTTTCTACATAGTTAAACATCTTCTTCTTCGCTCGAGAATGTAGCACACCGCACCAGTGTGTGAACCTCATTAAATCTCTGTGTTGTGCAAATCTCTCTCATTATTTATTATCGTATTTCTTGGTGTATGCTGTAACAGAATTGTTCCAGAAGACTATGACACTCAAAGAGTTCAGCTAGTATACTAACCAGCTTGAGGATGAAAATTACATCCTTCCATGTTGTCTTAGAAGCAACAAATGGCAGACAGGACAGTATAAAGTTAACAATTTCTAAGTTCTTGGGCTTCTCTTGTTCAACTTAACTTCCAAAGTACACTTGCCATCATTTCATTGCATGAGTTGATGAAATTTAATCCTCTCATAGGCTCAGCGTCACTTTCACTCGATTAATCTGTGGTTCAGTGTACTAAACCTCATAGACATTCTAGATAAGGCCCACCAACTCTCTCTCTTCTTCAATTCAATGCAATAGGTTACCACAGAACATGTTCTTTAGAGAGAGAGAGGGAGAGAGAGAGAGAGAGGCATGGAGCTTCTTTATCTAATAGTTCTTTTTACATTAAACTATAACCTATTAGGAGAGAAACCAATAGGAAAATAATCCATATTTATAATTCCATACGTAATTGAGACCACCACCCCCTTCACCCCCTTCCGGTCTAATATAAACCCCACGACACCTTCACTTGTTCCTCAGAAAATAACACCAAGCTCTCTAGCTCAATCACATAGTTTGAGCTAGCTGGTGAAACGGAGGAGGATGAGACGATGGCTTCAGTAGTTCTCTTTTGGTGCAATTAAAGGTGATGGTTTCTTTTCCTCAACCTGGTTTACTAAGGTAGGTGACAGAAGAGAGTGAGCACACATGGTTTTTCTGTCATGGAGGTTCATGCTGGAAGCTCTGCGTGCTCACTCTCTACCTGTCACCCCACCATCAACTAGGTTATTTTATTCTTTTCTTATCTTGGTTTTCTTACTGATAGCTTACTCTTAAAATCAAAACTGAGAGAGAGAGAGAGAGAGAGAGAGAGAGTTTTGGTGTTGGTGCTGAAGGGACACAAACTAACAGAATGAGAGTTTTGGTGGCAGTGGTAAAGGGTTCATCGAAATGACCCATTCCATCACCTTCAGTGAAGCTGTGGCCTTCTGGCCCTGACTGGGTTCTCTCTGCTCCTTATATTCCATGGTCAACCTATTGTCTAGAGGGGAAGGTTATTGGGTTCCAAGCAGAAGCTGAAACTAATTATCTCACATCAAATTTGAATAGTCTGATGTGGACACTAATAGGAGTTTAGGAACTGAAAAAATTTGGCTGTTACCCGGATTGCAGCCCTTGTTAACAGCTAATGGTATGGAATAATTCACTTCCTCCTAGGGTTAACATATACCCACTTAGGTTATAGTATTTTCCAAAATACCCTTTTAGATTCCATTTTTTTGGCTGCCACAGGGGTTGGTTGCAACTTGGGCAGCAGCTAAATTTCATCATTTAGGAATCCTTTTCTTATTGGTTAGCTTTTGAGGATGAATTTTACCCAAGTTCCTAACAAGTAATACCAAAGCTAAGATTGTGGCATGACCATGTTAGGTGTGGAAGAAAAAAATTAAGCCTCCCATCTTTTGGACAACGGATCACTGGTCGGTACTATCATGATGAAGATATGTACTTTAGAGTCAAAATCATGAGTTTGAGTTTGAGTTTGAGACACATTTTAGTAGTTTAATAGGGGTACAAATTTTATTTCATTTTCGTGATCTATTGCTACAGACCACGGTTTCCTTAGCAGGTGGCATAACAGTGAATATGTTTATCCTTTTTTACTTGATCTAAAAAATATTTGTATTTTGTTTTCTTGTCCTATTTTCCCTCATGAAGATGGTTTCCCCTATTACCTTTACTTTAAAGTATTACAAATCTTCTTAGCTTTTATATCGAAGTCAGAAGAATAAAGATCCTCCACTCCACTCTACTCCATTCATGCATGCAACAAGCTTTTGCCTTATGCCCCACATCTGATATACGAGTCCAACAAATCAGTATTCTGAATGCATAAGTTCAGGGATCCTCGCCAAATTCACTACAATACCAATATGATATGCTCTTTAGTAGGGTATCATCATTTGTATCCAATGGTAATAAGTGATTTCTTAGGCAGTATCTCCTAACTTGTTTTAATAATTGGGTCATTATCATGTGTTACTTATCGGCTTTCTCTTTTAGTTTTAGCTTTGAATAGATGACATATCATTTTCTTTTTTGGGGTATAAGAATAAAATATATGTTGGTAGTTCTGTTCCAGTAGTGATCAGTTGCAGGCCATGTGATATGGGTGGTAATAGCTCTCATTAGAGCTATTATAAGATTTCAAAGCAAAATTAGGTCATGGGCTTATCATCAGTCCCCCACCCGGCTCGCCGCCGGCGGTATGGCTATCTCAACGGGACTGCAACAACATTAATTTTAACTTCATTCCGTCCATATATATGACTTCCATACAACTTTTAAGAAAGCCAGGTGATAGCTTTCAATAATGCCAAGGGATATATATATATATATATGTTAAGTTTGTTTCGAATTCTTGACCCATTTTGAAGATTGATCCATTTTGACATATTTTGGTGGTGGCCCGCAACTTAGAGTATATAATGTACTATCGTCTTGTTGAGCATAGTCATTGTAGTTTGGGGGTATTTTTTTTCAAACTACGGTTTCAGGGTGAGTTTTCTCGTTGCTGCTTGGGTGTAATCTCTCTTCTGCATAATGAAACATCTTCTTCTTCGCTTGAGGACGCAGCACACCACATTGGTGTGTAAATCTTGTTAAACCTCTGTTTTCTTTCTAGAACACATGTTTCATGTCCAAAAGTAATCAACTAAGAGAGAGAGAGAGAGAGAGAGAGAGAGAGAGAGAGAACAATTAGGAGAGCATATTAGGTCTTTGTACGAGAATATTTTTGTACAGATTGAATCCACCCAAAGAAAAACCCTGTGTTGGATTCGATCTGTGTGAATCAGACTGTATGAGAACCTGATTTTCGTACGGATGGACTACCCAAAGAAAAATTCTGTGATGGATTCCATCATTGTGGATCAGACCGCACAAGAACCTAATTCTCATACGGATGGAATCCACTAGAAGAAAAATCCTGTGGTGAATTCCATCTGTATGGATCAGATCGTACATGAACCTGATCCACACTCTACAATCACATGCATAAGTTTTTGATGAACTGTATTAACTTTTATTTTATGACAATTGATATGCCTTACACCAATTCATAAAGATTATTTCTGTCTCCCTGGTTAAGGGTGATGGTTGTTGCACTTCTCAATTTGTTGAAACCAAACAACAGACTCCAGTTGAACTATCCACTATTCTTAATTCAACAATATACTTGAATCATGCATGCACGATCTGATTTGATGTGAGCGATTTGGGATGAATGAAGAAGCTATTTGGGATTTTTGGACAGTAGCTCTTGGTGCCATAGAGAGTTTAATGTGATGCTAGATGCCAATATGTTGTGACCTCTAGAGGATTTTCTACCTGGATGTGGCTCCAACCTTTATTTTAGATCATCTTAAATGGGATGCCCAAGGAAGACCTTGCTTCAGATTTGGTTGAGTTCTCTCAATTTAATTTTTATTTTAGTTACCAATGGGGCTGTCAGTGGCCAATTAGTTTCCAAAATCATTTACGCAACTAGCAATTTTCTCGTGAATCAATCTTGCACCAATGGTAGTTTGAATCAATTCAAAATATGGCTTATATTAAATTTTATTCATATATGAACTAAGTTTTCCTTCATCCCTAGTGAAGGAAGAATTCTCTCTCTATTATTTACTTGTGCATAATGATGCAGTGAAGCCTGCCTTGTTTACTTGTGCACATTTGTGCTATTTCCCTTGATACTAGTAGAAATAGGCATCTTGTCCTTTCATGGAACTTTCCTGTTATTTCTCCTCCCCCTATTTGTTCCCTCAAGTTTTGTTATATTCTCCTTTTAGTTGGATGTTTTTTCCCCGACTTTTGTTGTTTCCCACTTTCGGTTCATTGTTTTCCCCCCCTTGTCTAGGGTAATCTCTCTTTCTTGATTTTTTCTTGATAGGATCTTGTCCCTTGGCATGCCTTGTAGTAATCCTGATCGGAACGAGGGCACATTTGAGATTCTTTTTTTTTTGTGACTTTTGTGTTGTATCTTGTTTCTACTTTTAATATATTTTTATTCATCCAAAAAAAATAATCATCTTTGTTACACATAAGAAAGAAGGATAAAGTAAAATCAAATTTTTTTTGGGGGGGGGGGG
>NC_056568.1:4344923-4375013 GCF_013358625.1 Macadamia integrifolia | reverse complement strand
GGTGGGGGAGTTCTAGTGAATGAAATAGACAAGATATACTGAGGCAAGAGAACCTTCGATTTGGAATTTAGAATTAAATGGAATAAGTACCAAGTTTTATTATAGTTAATGAAAGTAATGGAATAAGCATAATAGAGGGATCAATATACTGTGACATATGGTTGTAACTTGGGCCATACCTTCTCCACCCAAAAAAAAAAAAAAAAAAGAAAGAGGGGGGCAAGCCTGACTAGCTAGAACCTAATCCGGTTCTCTTTGGTAAGGGGTGTAATTTCCGAAATCAATCACACATTCATGACCAACCCATATGCACAAGCACACCACAAAGTTATAGGTTTGGGAGATTATAGCAAAAAAATTAGCATATAACTATGAGGTAAAAGATCGGAGATCGGGTGGGGATCTCTGTCCTCTCACCCTCAAAAATATAATAACATATATCTCTCTCAGGGTTGTGATCCCTCTTTCCATTTCTTGGGAAACAATTTCTTCTTTATATTTTCACACTCCTCTTCCCGAGGTTTGGGTTATGTCTTTTCTCTTATGAACGACATGAAGGATATGGGGAAAACATGATGTTTGGAGTTGCCACAAGGGATTAAGGGCCTAGAATCCTAATGGTGATCCCAATTCCGATCAAGGGATCAAGCTCAATTTATGTGAGGGCATTTAATTCTGATGAAGATATCGAATCTCCAAGTTTGCTTCATATTTGGTCAGTTCTAGAGATACTGGTTTGTCTCAGGTTACGAGAGTGGGAAGCTGTTAAAAACCCACCTTGCCTAGAAATTGTAGTCTTTCTACCCACTGCATGCTTTCGAATATTCTCCCTGAGAATTTGGATAGCCCTAGGCCAATATGTTTGCTATGTCTACTTTTACGACAATACGATAAGAGTAGATATGTATACAATTATAACAGAGTAGATCCACTTGTCCACATATAATAATAATTATTTATAATTTATGGAAATTTGGGCAGCATACGACTATAAAATGCTATATCACATGCTAATACGGATAACATAACAAATGTACGAGGCTATATTATCACATCCATCCTTGATCCTTGGATCCCATCTCTCCCTGAAGGAAGGATCCTATGTCTCCCAAACAATTATTCCATTAATAAAGTTGCAGACATTATTCACTCTCTGTCTAAACAGTGGAATGCCCCTCTCATATACTCTTCCTTTCCATTAAGGGATTTAGCAATTAATTCAAATAATGATTTAGCATTATCATCAGTTGCGTATTCTTCGTCTAATATTTCATTGTTTTGGAAGGGTTTATGAAAATTAGATATTCAACCAAAAATAAAAATGTTTCTATGGAGGTGTTGTGTTAATGCTTTGGTTGTAAATAAATTGTTTTTTCTCCGATCTATATCTTCTTCAGCCACCTGTCCTATTTGCAATGAGGAGGAAGAAACTATGATCCATGTTCTTTTTAGGAGCTCCTTTGCAGCATCATGCTGGTAGGTATCTCCTTTCCATATGGATTCCTCTACCTTTCATGAGACGGAGTTTATTGATTTGGTAAGCTTCATTTTGGAAAAGTTTAAGGATTGTCCCGATCAAAGAGTTTGCCACATCCACTAGTCTTCTTTGTTCTGGAAAATTTGGAAATCAAGGAATAAGGTAGTGTTTAATTTTGAAAATTCATGTTTAACTGCTACAATTTCAGCTTTCCATCAAATAGTGGAAGAAGGTAGACTGGGTTCCCATTGCTTATTTAATCCTCACTAGTCCAATAGGAGCCATTTTTCTCCCTATTGCACTTCTAATTTTAGCCTTCCTTTTTTTGCACCAGACATTGTGTTGGTGTTTTCTGATGGAACTTGGAATTCGAATTCCAAGAAAGGAGGATGAGGAGCTATTATTTTTTATAGAGGTAAAAATTTTATTGCAGAAAAATGCAAGTTTGATTGGGGATCTTCAACAGTTGCAGTTGAATTTGAAGGAGTCCGAAACGCCCTACTGCTTGCCCAAAGTGTTGATGTCTTGAAGGTTGCAGTGTTTTCAGACTGCAAAGGTCTAATTGGGCCCTTGAATGGGATGTCCTCATCATTGGATTGGGCGACATGCTCCATTGTGGATGATATTCTAACTCTAGCTTTAGATTTTACTTCAGTTGTGTTTAATTTCATTCATAGATCCTCTAATAAGGAAGCACATTTTCTTGCGGGTGGGGCTGCCAAGTTCCACCTCTCTAAAACATGGTTGCCTACCCCTCATTATTTCTTGTAAACTTGTCTTTCCTCGGCAGGAATTATTCCATAACTGAGTTTGCTTAATGAATTTAGTATTTTGCCCCCCCTCCAAAAAAAAAAAAAAAAAGAAAAAAGAATAAGACATTAACCCTAAAAATAACATATAGAATAATAGCAATTACATCGATGCCCTCCTCCACATGCAATACTAAGAACTAACCCTAGTACAACCACATGAAATAATTGAAATTACATCTATCCCATCCACATATAATAATAAGAGTTAACCCTAATTTTATGAAAATTTAGGCAACTTAAAGGTTGTAGAATGCTATTTTACATGTTGATGTAGAAAATGTAAAGGTTATGCAGGACTATATCACATGTTAATGCGGATAGCGTAACTACTATAAAATTCTACGTTACATGCTAAATAGTTAAAATACTGAACTTTAAGTGAGCTAGGGATGAAAAATTACCTACATTGGTAGAACAAGAGTGATTGAAGATTCCCTTGACTCAAGGGTGAAGACGTCGCTTCTTCTTGCACTTCTAGAGGAAATATGCTTTTTGCAAAGATTTGGTACTTTCTAAGCTTTTCTAGGAATTCTGAACACTTTTTTTAGGCTTTCCAGGGTCTCTATATTTGTTGAAATTTTTTGGGAAAATCAGGGTTCGACAGAATTTCTAGGTTTCTATAGACTTCTACGTATTTGGACATAAATTTTGGGTATCTCTGAAATTTCCTAAAAAGAAGTATTTTTTTGGTGAACTTCTCTGATTTTTCCACATTTTTCTTTCGTATTTACATTGAAAATGAGGTCCTATTAAAAAAATTAAATGATGGCATTTTTGTAAATAAAAGGGCTCCAATCTTAGGCTGATGGGCCTAAGCTTGGGAAGATTGGCCAGAGAGGGTGGGTGGGTGGCACCTCCTCTCAATACATATTTTGACTGGTTTTAGGTTTTTTTTTTTTTGGTGATTTTAAACTTTCTTGAGTGATTCCTGGTAATCCAAATATCAAAATTTTAAGCACGAGATATCAATAGAAACATCTTGATGATTACTATCCGATAACACAGGAATTGAGATCTCTTATGGGTCATAAATTCATGGAATCAAGAAAGTGTAGAATTTCCTCTATACTAGCAAAGTTCTAAGATTGCTAGGAATAATGGCAACCGCTTTTGGTCAATCCCACACTATTGGCTATCACTTGAAGTAACAAATGGTCAATTATTTGACGTGTAATCATTCGATACCCAAATTATAGGGTTCAGGTTGGTTTGAAAAGGTTTTTAGGGTTTTGTCAGGAAAAATCATATGCTTCTGGTAAGTAAGCATACTAACTTCGTCTTCGCCAATATCTCATCATTGTCAAGAGGGGGGGGGGAATTAAGTATCTACAATAACATACGACATAATACGGTTAATAGCTAAAGGGGGTTGTGTTAGGGTTGAGGGATGTGACTCACCCAGCTAACTTATTGAGATGTACATTTTTATTGAAATTTATTGAAAAAAATAACATATTCTTTTGTTAGTTACATATTAATTTTTGGGTCCATCTCAACTATATAGCTGATTATGTATTAAAATTTATCACTGTATTTTTAGCTATTAAATCGAAAATCTACAAGTAGATTTCCACTCAATTGTGCCACATGGGTAAAAAAATGCAATTGGGCAAAGTATTAATACCAGATGGGTTGATTGTAAATGGATGCGTGTGTGCAAAATTGAGTTCTAAGTAAACCCTCTTATAGTTATAGCATATATTTAGGCTTTGTGGAAGAGCCTTTCACTTTTAATGGACAATGACGGAAATGTTAGCTCATAAGATTTTAGAGTACCAATTACAATGCACCCAAGATAATAAGAGATCTTCCCTGGATTGACGGTGTCTTGGATTGAGGTCTCACACAAATTTCAGTTTGGTCAGATTCTAAAGTGGTCGTTAATATCATAAATGGCAAGGTTCACCGCACGTGGTTAGAGTTGGGGCTGGTGTCAATTAGAAACAAAATCAAATACTGAATCCAAAATTAAGCCGAATTAATCAAATCGAACCACGCTGAATTGATTTGGTTGAGTATATGAGTATTCGTCTTAGTTCAGATCGGTTACGGTTTATGGCATAAGAACCCTCGATTGATTCAGTTTAAATTGTGGTAAGTTTTTTTTACAATTTATTATCACATATTCATTTTCTAAGAAAATTTTAGAGTTAACAATGATCATAAGGCGCATTACTTGAGCCCATTATGGATCGGCATAGTTTGAGCTAAATATTATGGCTTTTGATCCATCACAGTCATGGTCTAAGAGCAGTACCGTATATATTACCCAATTAAGAACAAGTTGCAAAACCAAATTAAAACCGTACTCATAGAACTGAATTAGAACTGAAGCCGAGCCAAATTGAATTTAATCGCCTTGAGTATCCAAATACAGAACCAAATCGGTTCCCGATTCGATTTAGCTCACCTCCTCATCTCTTTGAACCGAATCGAAAACAAACCGAAAAACCAAAACCAAGCCGATAGACACCCTTACGTCCTATTATACTTCAATATTCCCACCCTTGTATACCCGATTTGAGAGCCAACATTCAATCCCAGTCTTACCTATTAAAATGGCAATGTGATTATAAAGACTAGGGAAAAGGTTATCCTGGCTGCCAGCTTAGGAAAGAATCCCCACATGGGTACATTATGGCTAGTGGCGAAGCACTACTGAGCAATTCACATATCACTTGTTATAAACGACTTTTGTTTTTCCGCCAAACCACACAACACTGAAGACTTCTGATCAAGCTATGAGCACGAGTAAGTAGATGGCTAGGGGGGCTAGGAAGGAAGGGGAGACCTTTCCTTTTTGCTTTGCCCTAGATGAATGATGATTAGAGGGTCAGAGGAGGTGCGAATGTACTCTTTATCACTATCAATAAAGGGGGCGACTGCCTTTTCAATCAATCTCTAACCATGACGGTAGACGAGGAGTTTGCATCTCAATCATTCGTTATCATTGTCATTGCATCACCTGCCATCCATTGCGGCTGCAGCCTCCATCTGGCCACTACACGTTCTACAACCCACCGCTAGCAAAGTCTCTCTCTCTCTCTCTCTCTCTCTCTCTCTCTCAATAGAGGGTTAGGGATGAAGGCATGAGGATCCCCCTAACGCTCTATCTTCAATGGAGAGATGGAGAGACAACGGGGGAGAGAGAGAGAGAGAGAGAGAGAGAGAGAGAGAGAGAGAGAGAGAGAGAGAGTTTGCCATTGATAGTGGACTCATTCCTGATTGATAGAGATTCATTAGAAAATATTACGTAGTGATAATGTCTCTTGCCTAGGCGCGAAGGGTGCACTAGCACCTCCTGCTCTCTATCTCTCTCCTTGTGCGAAGATTCATTAAAACATATCACCTAGTGATAATGAGTGAGAGATGCTGAGACACCCTTTGCTCCGAGGTAGGAAATTGCTTCCCAAAATATTAATCAATAATTTTCTTGAAATTCTTTGTCACGGATAAATACATCTGTAACAAAGAAGGAAATATTACCAATTGCCCCTAGCAAAAAAATAATCAACTTTTTCTTAAAGAATATATTTACCATGGACAAACCTGCCTTGGCAAACAACAATCAATGTTTTTCATAGAAGTTTTGCCACAAAATCCAATCTATAGCAAATAAAATCAATTTTTCCCATAAATCCTGTCCATGGGGGTGCAACTCGAGTTCACTAAGAGACTCGAGGTGTAAGTCGTATTCTTGGGTGTCACGCTGAATAGCAAAACCTATGAGATTGCACACTAAAACACTGCAAGCTCCATCATTTTCTTTCACTTATTCATTGTTTTATCACCTCTAATAGATTTAATAAGGACAAGCACTCTCTTGTCTGTTATTTGGGTAAGTTGAAATGAGTGTGTTTCACCATAGTAAGCCAAATCCTTATCTAATTTTATATGTTATAATATGATTACCACTTTTATTACCCAAAAAAAAAAAAAGATCCCAATTATTCCTCTTCTAAGTGATTGTCCTTTCTAGCAATCTTTTACTTTTAATGATTATCAAGGCTCCATTTGGTTGTAATGGGAATTTAAGGGGAAGGGATGTGAAATTTTCATACTTTAAAAAAAATGTTTATAATTATTACCCCATATGATTATATAAACTACTTAATTTTTTTAACGATATTTAGTAATGATATATTTTACATATTATTGCAAAGGGTTTTGGATGAAAAGTAAAGTGAAATTTTATAACTAAATATGGAATGATTGAAGTTAATGTGTAAGGTCATATGGGTAGTGATTCTATATATATTTTTTTAAGTATGAAAATTTCATTTTCCTTACAACCCAACATATAGCCTAAGGTTATGAACCTAATTTGTAAAAGCTCTTGTGTAATTCCATAAAATTCTGATGCTGGTTGGGTTGCTACGTTGCTTCATAGATCTCAATTTATTTTGGCGTTATAAAATTTTGGTCAAGATGGATGTGAGCAACCAATAAAGGCAAGGGGAATTTTGCAAGGGCTGCATGGACGAGAGCAATGATGGCATAGAATCATTTGGTTTTGTTTGATTTATTCTCTTCATTTTATCATCTTAAAAAGAAATACATTATAAATGTAGAATTTGTTTGATTTATTCTCTTCATTTTTATCATATTAAAAAAAAAATGCATTCTAAATATATAATTTATTTTAAATAAAAGATCCGCTCCAATTATTAGAACGCCCAACAATACATCCGACAATTGAAAAAGCCTAAGGCACACGTCTATATGATATGATGAAGTGTGTGTCCAGAATCCAGATCCTCCCAATCGTAGGAGGCCTAATTGGACGCTCAACTGGTTGGAGAGAGAGAACCGGATCCAACTAAACACAGCCTAAGACTAGGACCCATTTTTTCCTAGCCAGCAGTCACTCACCCAACGAGCCGTCCAGGGAAAATTTTCCTGGTCCAAGCCTGGTTTCTGTTACAGCCACATGGCCGGCGGGTGGGCTGCGGGGATATTCGCATAGAATAAGGGGACGCTCCAAGTCCACGCGTCATTATAATGCGATATCGGCCATGCTGCTGCTCTCTCACGGTGGGGTCCATAAACATAATAAAGATAGGGTTCCAAACAATAGAAAATATTGAGAACTGAGATCGAGTTCAGAGCAGAACCAGAGAATTCGCAGAAAGTAGAGGAGAGAGACTTTGAAGATTGAAATGGCTTTGGCTAAGGCGAAAGAGACCGTTTCATCCAACCCGACCGTCGTCTTCAGGTACTCTTTCCTCTTTTTTTAGATTTGGGTGTTTCAAGGGAGTCTACTTTTAGTTCTTCTCGATTTTGCAATTACAAACTTTGTTCTTGAGCTTCTGGTGAAAATTCTTGAGATTCTTCAGCGATTTTCTGTTGCTTTTCTTAGGTTTAATTGTGAATTGTGATTACAAGCGTAAGGATGATATTTATTGTGGATTATTGAGATTTCTCTCACCAAACAAGGCAATACGTCTTGAACTAATGCAAGATTGAATTCCCATCAATGTAAGGCTGCGATTGTGGATTGTTCTCTTGATGGCCCAATTTCCAGTAACTTACATTTTAGGTATTTGGATTTGAGCTGCAAAGTATAGACATGAGAACCTCTTCTCTATGCGATGCATTACAAGTTTTAAGCATATATACAGTACCAAACTTGCACGTGTATATTTTGTTTGGTGGAGAGAGAGGATTTGTTGGGAGAAAAGGGGAGGGGGGGAGATCGTGGAGAGAGAGGAAATGTTGTTTGGGATCATGAGCCTTGGATCTACCTCAGTAATCTGGACATCATAGTAGCCAAATAGATTTCTTCCTACCTAGAAGGTCTGATAGATTGTTATGTTAAGGACTATAGTGTTATACCAAGGGAGAGCCTAACACACAACATAGATTAGTGGTCATGGGTATGTGCCTCTAAACACAGAAGCGTAAGAAAGGTGAGCTTATTTGCCTTAGGATAAGGTGGTGGAGCTTGAAAGGAGATACTTTGAAATTATATACTGATAAAACGGTCAAACAAGGAAAATGAGAATTTGAGGGAGACACGGAACGAGATGACTACTTGTATTAAAAAATATTGCTAAAGATGTCCTAGGAGAACCGAAAGGAAAAAAATATTCCTCTAGGGAGACTTGGTGGTGAGATGATGAGATTCAAGTAGCCATTAAGACTATGAAAGCTAATTTTAAGACATGGCAAAGGACTAAGGATGTAGAGGATCTACAGAGGTATAAATTTGCTAAAAATGAAACTAAGAATATTGTGGGAAAAGCAAGGGCGAAGAAATATGAAGGTTTTTATAACGATCTAAGCAAAAAGGAAAGGGAAAAAACTATTTATAATATAATTAAAATAAGGGAAAGGAAGAGTAGAGATCTTGAACATGTTAGATTTATTAAAAGCTAAGATGGTAAAGTACTAATAAGAGATGATGACAGTAAGGAAAGATGGAAAGTTTACTTCTCCAACGTATTAAATGGAGACAGTTCGAGTAATAGTGTCCAAGAAGACTGCCATACCCATCAGTATACCACATGTCATTGATATATACAAAAAATCATGGTGTTTGAAGTTAAAGAAGTTAAAGAGGATGAAAGTAGGCAAGACACAAGGCCTAGAAGAGGTCTCCATAGAAGTGTACAAGAGCTTTGGAATCTGTGTGATGCGGTTCTGGGTTTCAAAACTGGAATCGGTTTGCTTATGGGCCCATTCAATTAAGCAAAAGCTCAAATCTAAGGTCGGTGATAGTTTTGTAATAAATCATGATTTAAAAGAGGGTTGTTAGGCACGTAAAGAAGATGGGACACCAAGGGAAACACTATTTATCATTTAAGGATAAATTGGGAAGCAAAGTTAAAGCAAAGGCTAAGGGGTAATAATAGGGTAAAGGAAGGGTGTTGGAAAGTAGGGGTGAAATTCGTTAAATCAAAAGAAAGAGTGGTTGTCTTCAACCTCACGATACTGGTAGAAAACCAACGGTAAAGGGAAGCTCGCGATGAGGAGATATTGATGTAGCAGCGTTACGAAGGGTCAACCCAAACCCGCTCCGAAACCCGGACTAAGAACCAAATCCAATTTAGGATCAAAGTTACTGATTTGGGTTCAAAATTATTAGAATATGCTAGGATTTTATTTTATTTGAGAATATTTATCATCTTTTATTTGAGGTTGTTTCCTATTTGAGTCCTTATTTGCTTCTTATTCTGTTAGCTTAGGTTTAGGAGATTTTATTTCTATTTTAGTGTTTACTTTAATTAGAAAGTTTTAATTTAATTTTATTATAAATTAGACATGTAATTCAAGGGAAGGAACAGAATATGGAAGATGAATTAATTTGAGAAACCTGTATGGCTGTCCTCCCCCCTTCTTTTTCTCTCTCCTTCCTCCCTACGAGATTCCTTCCCCCTCTGTGCGATCTTCTCTCTCTTCTTCTTCTCCCACCCTTCCTTCTTGGTGCGATCACCCTCCTTGCCCCCCCCCCCTTTCTTCCTCTTCCCTGCGACCTCTCTATCTCCCTTCTTCTCTTTCTTCTTCCTTTCCTTTTCTT
Source organism: Macadamia integrifolia (assembly GCF_013358625.1). Taxonomy (NCBI): domain Eukaryota; kingdom Viridiplantae; phylum Streptophyta; class Magnoliopsida; order Proteales; family Proteaceae; genus Macadamia; species Macadamia integrifolia. The sequence goes on along the minus strand of NC_056568.1, from coordinate 4,365,205 downwards.
TATTCCTGATTTATTCTCTTTAACCTAACTGTTGCTCTGTTTTCTGGGCAGCATTGCATACCACAAAGTTGGATCACTCTCCCTTGATCCATCTTCTTTCCTCTGAATTTTTTTATTTATTATTTTGTGTGTGTGTGTGTGTGTGTGTGTGCTTAAACCTGCTTTAGGGGCGACCAATACCTTCTGATATGAGTCCTTAATAATGCACCAAACATGGAAGACTTTGACCTGCAACTAAACGGTTCTAAGACTTCCGCTGGGTTCTGTTTCAGGGGTCTCATTTACTTTTCTTGATTGCTACCTCCAGTGATCCTTTTGTGGGTTTTAGAGTACTAAGAGTTGGGCGTCCTTTTGTGGGTTTTAGAGTACTAAGAGTTGGGCGTCGAAAGCGCATATTCAAGCCAATTTTTTTTTCAATAAATAATCAAATTAGGCAGAAACCCTGACCGAATACCCCCTTCGCCTCCTCTGACGGCCTCTACCGTCGGAAACTTCCCTGCTCCTCCTCCCCTAACCACTGCTCCTCTCCAACCTTCGCCCCCCAACCCCCTCGCCCCTCCCCCCTTCTCCTATTGAACCTGCAGAAAAACGCTTCTGGACCTCCGTAGTCACCTCCACTTCTCCTTCCTCCTTCCCTCTTTCACCTACCTTACCTCCTACTGCGGGTCACTCTTTGCATTTCCATCCTCCAACCACCCACAACTCTATACCGATGGGTCCTTGCCTCTGAAATCTCCAAATGGAAAAATTGTGTCGTTGGGTCCTTCCTTGGTAGTAGACCTCCCTTCTTTGTGGTCAAAACCTCGCTGCTTAACCAATGGAAACCCGCCGGTGCTATCTCCTTCATGTTGGAGAATGGTACGTTTGTATTCAACTTCGCTGCCACCAATGACCGCAGCGATGCCATTGATGGAGGTCAGTGGTACGTCGAAAAAAGCCAATTTTCCTCTGTCAATGGGATGAATACCTATCATACTCCAAATCTGAACCCAAGTCCATTCCCCTTTGAGTCATTTTCCCCAACCTTCCCCTCCATTTTTGGTGTGTTAAAGGCCTCAGTCTCATCAGTTCCATCATAGGCAAACCTCTTTACTCCGATAAGAGAACAAAGGTTATGGATTGGCTATCCTATGCTAGAGTTTGTATTGAAGTCAAAGTCGATCAGATTCTTCCCTCGAAGATCACTGGCATGGATGGCGAAGGCTTCTCCTTCGATCAGGAAGTCAAATATGATTGGTTGCCTCCAACATGCACTCTATGCAAATGTTTTGGGCATACAACCGCCCTCTGCGTAAAAAATAACTCCGTTGTCGAGGATGAAGCTATCCGCCCCTCAACCGATGATCCAGATGACTCCCGGTTCATTGTGCAGACTTATAAAAGAAAAAATAGAAAGAAAAAAATTCAGATCAAAGTACAAATCTGCCGCCGGCGAGTAGCCCTACCGCTGCAATTGAAGGAAACTCTCCTAATCCTCAGACCGTTGGTCTCCCTTGTAATACTTTGACCGCTAGTCCAAACCAGTTCTCGAGCCTTTCGCCTAACGATGATGTTGATGGATCTGAAGAGAATCATGCCTTTCTCGCCTCTTCGTCCCTGCATGCCCCCTCTGTTGGTTCTGACCTTGCTTCTTCGGTGAATCCCACTCTGAGCCTGGTGTCCTTTGGTTTCCCCCCTCCTCCGCTGCTCCCTCTCCCACCTGGCGCCATTCCATTGGCCACTTCTCCGCCTCCTTCCCCCTTCTCCTTTTGTTCTCTGTCTCCTGCTCCTTTATCTGAAACCTCGACTTTTCTTAAACCTAACCCTGAAACCTCTGAACCGTACGTCCCAACTAAACCAATTGAACCATCTGAACTGCCTTTCTATCCTCTGAACAACTTCATTCCGGTTCAACTCTTAAATACCTTTTCGAAATTTCCCTCAGACCACCATCTCTACCCGGGTAACATTTACAACCAAACCCAAGCCCCATCCAACTGCCCCATGTCTTTGGACCGACCCAACCAACCTTCTCCTATCCATCCCTGCCAACTTGACCGGACTCTTGCTCCTTGCCTACCCGTTCCTCTCGCTGCCACGGAAGCTCCGACTGCTATTGCTGCTTGCCTGCCCTGTTGCGACTCCGTTATCGTTGATGACTCCCTGAGTTCCACGTTGGCATTCGTGACCTCAGGTGATCCTCCCATCCTGCCCCCTGGTGACTCGAGACACCCGTCTTCGCCGCTGCCATGCTCTGCTTCCCCCTGCGAAGCCCTCGCCTCCTTCGGTGACCGTCGTCCCCCATCCTGCTGTTGATCTTGATCCTGATCCTGATGCTGCGATTTTTCTATCCGCCGATTGTGATCTGATAGTCTCTCTCCACCTGACTTGTGGCATCCCAGCCAATGATGCCGCCTTGCTCGCCCCTGCGGGTCATCTCCAACATTCTGCTCCCATTTTTTATCCCCTGATCAGCCCTGTCAGGTTGACCTTGGAGGGTCCTTCCGTTTGCTTCATCAACAAGCCGGCCTTAGAAGGTTTTGCTGCAAGCTCCACCAATAATTTGGCCTTGGAAGGCCCTGACTCTAGCTTCACCAACTCGGCTTCCCTCTTTGTTTGCACTTCTCAACTGACAGAGCCTCCTCTTTTGGCCTTGGAAGGCACTGTTAATCCCACTCAGAATTTGGGTAATCCCCTGATGCCTCCAATTACACCAGTTGGATTACCTCCTCACGATTCTGATTTGGCCTTGGAAGGCCCTGCCACAAGCTACATCGACGTCTCTATCAGCATTTCTTGCCTGACAGAAGATCAAGTTTTTTCCTTGGATGGTCCTGTTGACTCTACTGGGCTCCTTCCAGATGATGCTCAGTGCTGTGCCACCCTGGGGGCTGTGAACTCCGATTCATCTTTCCCTACTATCACCCCTCCCCCCAATCATCCTTCAAACCTATTATCCCAAGACCCTACATTATCCAATACCCCCTCCCCCTCTCCTTCCATTAGCCTCACTTGCCAACCCTCATCCTTCCCTAACTCCCCTAGCCAGCCCACTCACCCTCCTTTGCCTATCTCTTGGGGTTCCAAAAAGAAGAAAACTCTGCACCGAGCCTCCAAAGCCTCCCTGCGTTCCAAATCAAACCACACTTCTAAATCCAAGTCAGCTGCCAACCATAATCCCAAGCAAAAAACCTCATCCAAGCTTGCCTCCTCAGGTCCTCCCTCTCACTCTTCCGAGCATTTGTTGCCCTCTCCCTCTAGTTCTAAATGACTCCCTGGACCATTTGGAATGTCCGTGGTCTCAACTCCTTGTCTAAGCAAGCTGAGATCCGTTCCCGGATTTGATCCTCCGAGTCTAACCTCTGTTTCCTTCTCGAAACCCAAGTTCTAGCAGCAAATGCCTCTCGTATTGCTTCTTCCATTGCTCCCTCTTGGTCCTTTGCTGCTAATTATCTCTACAGCCCTAATGGTAGAATTTGGATTCTCTGGGACCCTTCCTATCTCTCTATCTTCCCCCTATCCTCCTCGGACCAAGTCATTCACCTCTCTATTTCCCACTCTTCTGGATCCTTCATCTATTTCTTCTTGGTCATCTATGCCCTCAACCTTGCCTCTTGTAGACTTCCCCTTTGGTTTGATCTCCTCTCCTTTGCCCCCACCACGGGCCCTAGACCCTTGGGGATTGGGGGTGAATTTAATGTTATCCGTTTCAGCCATGAGAAACATGGAGGCAAACCCCAGTGACTCTTTAGCTATTGACTCTTTCAATGACTGCATTGATGATCCGGTTCTCAATGATCTTAGATAGTTTGGTACCAAGCTTACTTGGCATAACCGAAGAGTTGGCAATCTTCGTGTTGCCTATAAGCTAGATCGTGCTCTGGTCAATGAAGCTTGGCTTGGATCTTTCCCTTCTTCCCATGCCTATTTTGATCTTCCTAGAGTTTCTGATCATAGCCTCATTGACATTCATGTTCTTCCCTTCTGTTCCTTTGGCCCTACGCCCTTCAATTTCTTTGATATGTGGACTTCGCACCCAGATTTTCTCCCCATTGTCCATGATACTTGGTCCATTCCCATTTCCCCTTCCCTCTCCCCGCTTATTGCTTTTTCCAAAAAGCTCAAATCTGTGAAAGCTGTCCTTAAGCACTGGAACTCCACTGCCTTTGGCAACATCTCCCCCCGTGTCTCCTCTTGTCAAGAAATGCTCCTTGCCATCCAAGCTAGAATCTAGCTTGATCTGAGGAACCCTGTCCTGGCCTTGGAGGAGCAATCCACCGCTTCTGAGCTCTCCTTGCTCCTTGCTCCTTGCTCCTTGCTCCTTGCTCCTTGCTCCTTGCTCCTTGCTCTTTGCCCAAGAAGAGAGTTTCCTTAAGCAGAAGGCCCGTATCAAGTGGTTAGATTTGGGTGATTCCAATTCTGCTTTCTTTCATCATTCTCTTAAAGCCAGACACAATGCCAACACCATTCCAAAGCTCATCTCTCCTTCTGGTGTCCAGCTCATAATCCAGATGAAATTAAAGCTGAAGCCGTTTCTCATTTTATTGGTATCTTCTCCCAGCCTAACTGATGGGGACATCAAGACGTACAACCGAAAGAAGAAGAAGACCCAACCTTCTTTGTGGGAGGATTAGAAGGAGGAAGAAAAAAAGAAAGAAAAGGAAGGCTCGGTCCAGCCTTCCCAGCGCTAGATCGAGCCCTCTCCTTCCTTTCTTTGCCAAGATTGTGTGGCCCCCACCAAATCTGATATGTAATTTTAATTCCTAGGATTTTGCCAAGATTGTGTGGCCCCCACTAAATCTGATATGTTAGTAGTTTTATTTCCTAGGATTTTGTTTATTTAGGTCATTGAGTTAAGTAGGAAACTAAATAACATTCCTATTTGTTTTTTTTAGGACACTTCTTTATTTATGAGATTATGTTCCTAGATTAGCCTTTTCTTTTTAGTAATTATCCTATTATTTATGTAAGGCCATTGGCCACAATGAAAATTAATGAATGAAGAATATTGAAGGCAAAACAGCCCCCAAACCGCCCCCCCCCCACGATTTCTCTTTCTCTCCCCTCTCCCTTCTCTCATCTCTCACTCTCGGTCTCCCTCTGTTTCACGGGTCTTCTCTCTCTCACGGCTCTCTCTCTCATTCTCCTTTCTCCCTTTCTCACCCTTCATCCTTCTCTTTTCTGTTTTCTGTCTTTCCTGTTGCTGCGGCCCTATTACAGAAATTGTTCACCATCATTAGAGATTATCTCCATCGAGAAAACCCCAATTGGGATGCTGCTGGAACTTCCCCAACAATCGGAATTGCTGTTCTTCATCAAGTAGGTTGGGCTGCAACTCTTTATTTTGGAGGACTTCGACTTCTTCTTTACTCCTCAGACCAAGATAGCTACAAGGTAACTAATTAAACTAAACCCTTCCCACCTCCATATATCCCTGTTACATGTTGCAGCCCATTAACATTGAAACTAGCCTATGCCCTTTTGCTTATGTCTATTTTTACCCATTGTTTTAAGACGTTTCGTCACTGTTATGTTTCCAAAACCTTTGCTGATTTTTTTCTATTTTAGTTGGCTGTTAGAGGACATTGATTATTTGCATATCTTATACCTAACATTCGTATGACGTTTGTTCCCTTCCCCATGTCCCCACTTGAAGCTTAAGTAAGAGTTTATGTGTTTTTCTGCCTAGATTATTATTGCTTTTTGCTACTTTGTTTATTAGTCTCATTCTATTTTGCATGCTTAATCTTATTTGCTGAGTTTCTTTTTGTCCTATCCACCTAAGTCCCTTGAGTTATCCCTACCTAGTTTGTTAATCTTGTAGAAGACCTAGTGACCTAGGAACCCCCTACATCATCTTGGTATCAGAGCATGGTTTTGTCTAGGTTTAGGATAATTAGGTACTGTTGTCCCTTGTTTACATGTCTTACCTTTTGAGGTCTAGTCTCTTTCACCATCTGTCCGTGGTCGAGTCTGAGCTAACAGAGCGATACCATAGATTAGAGGACACTCTTTTCTTTCTTAAGTTAGTGGGACCAAATAGCATTGGACGTTATTCCCTCCAAAAACATATACTTGAGAGGGAGATTTCTGACCTCAAGATAGAGAGGGTTAACTACTTGTCTCAATTGGAGACTCTGAGTAGACCTTGGGTCTTTGGTGGCAACCGTACCTTTGGCTGCCCATCTCTTTATGTCCACTCGTAGTGGTAGAGCATACTAGGATATGTTTGACCCCCTTAGCACCTCCACCCAGTCTGAGCAACTGGTTGAATTCATAAAAGCCGTTCAAGCCATACAAGAGACGTAAGCTGTCCATCTCCAAGCCCTTACCAATAAGTTGGCTGCCCTCGAGACAAGTGCCCAAAATCCTGATGGACGGCAAGACCGTAACACAACTGGCACTGAACCTAGGGGCAGAGGCTCTAACCCTGAGGAAGTAAACGAAAATAACCAGACTGATGGTTATGACCAGATAGGGGATAAATTCCAAGGCCTAAGGCGTGGTAGGGATCAGGGTAGGGGTCGAGGCCCACTGCCAAGACGCCAAACCCAATATGGAGATGATGAGGGCTATGAGCACCATGATAGGGGCTTTGATGTCAAACGGATGATTAAGGTTGATGCCCCTACCTACGATGGTCAGATTGATGCTAGGATCCTTCTGCATTGGAGCAAGTAGATGGATAGGTACTTCGATTTCTATGATATGCCAGAGGAAGTCCGCTACCGATTTGCTAAGTTCAAGCTTAGTAGAGTTGCCCAGGACTTCTGGACAGACCTAGAGTACCAGGAGGACCACCTAGGACTAGAGCCAATCAACACCTGGGTAGAGATGCAAGAGCAGCTCAAGAGGGAATTTTTGCCTATCACTTATAGGCTCTAGTTGTTGAATGAGATGAATACCCTAAAACAAGGGAAGTTGACTGTGACCGAATATATGAGCAAGTTCAATGAATTAAAAATTAGAAGCCGTATTCGGGAGGATGTTGAGCAGACACTATCCAGATTCCTTACCGGGCTCAACTCCAAAATTCAGTTTCGTATGGCACCCCACCTAGTGCGAGACGTTCCACAGGCCTTCAGGATAGCCCTTGAGGTGGAATCCTCCATCAGAACTTATTCTCAGAGGAAGAGCTTCTAAGTTGGGGAGTCCCCAATTTAGAAAACCACCCCAAGGCTTAACTGGATTCCCAAAACCCCCTGTTGCACCACAACGTCAATTTGACAACAAGGGTAAAGGAATTTTGGGAGAAGCACCCAAGAGTAGTGGGCAACAACAGTGCTTCAAGTGTCGTGGGTTTGGTCACTTCTCCAGAGAGTGTCTCAATCTTTAGGAGAGCAAACCCTTGAAGAAAGTGACTAAGAGGGTTTTCAGGACCATGAGTATGAGGACCATAGACCAGATGAGACCATATTTGATGAGGACACCGAGGAGGCCGGTGACCTCAAGCTTGGCATTGTGCATTGCATGGTCTCACAACCTAAGAGTAGCGATAATTGGCGACGAACTAATATTTTCATCACTTACACATGTCATTAGGGCAAGAACTGCCGCGTTGCCATAAATAGCGGGAGTTGCATGAATGTGGTCGCTAAGAGCGTTGTTGCTCGAATGGACCCCAAACCTGAACCCCACCCCAAGCCTTACAAGGTTGCCTGGGTTGATCAGTCCACCATTCCCGTTAATCTGAGGTGTTTAGTTCCCCTACACTTTGCAGGATATAAGGATCGAGTGTGGTGTGATGTCCTAGAGATGGATGTTGCCCACATCATTCTAGGTAGACCCTGGTTATATGACTGGGATGTCACCAATTACGGGAAGTCTAACACCTATGTCTTTGAGTTCAAAGGGAAGATCAGATTGACCCCCAGTGCCCCTAAGGAAGTTAGGGTTCCAGAACACAAGGGAAGTACATCCAAACAAACCCCCACCAAAACACTCAACATTTTAAATCAATAACAATTTGAAGGAGAGTGTCACGAGTCAGGGGTGATTTATGCTCTAGTTGCTGTACAGAGTAATATCGATAGGTCACGCTTATTCACTGAGGCTCCTAGAGAAGTGCAACCTTTATTGAGGAAATTCGAGAGGTTATTCCCTGAGGAACTACCTGATAAGTTACCGCCTATGCGTGACATCCAGCACGCTATTGACTTAGTTCCAGGATCCTTTCTCCCGAATTTACCCCATTACCGAATGAATCCCAAAGAACACGCCGAACTCAAACGGCAAGTGGATGAACTGTTGCAGAAGGGATTCATTAGGGAAAGCCTTACCCCGTGTGCTGTACTTGCCTTGCTCACACCAAAGAAAGATGGCACCTGGCGTATGTGTGTTGATAGTAGGGCCATCAATAAGATCACCATCAAGTATAGGTTCCCTATCCTTAGGCTTGATGACATGTTGGATATGATGGCCAACTCTTCGATCTTTTCGAAGATTGATCTCAAGAGCAGGTACCACCAGATTAGGGTTAGGCCTAGAGATGAGTAGAAGACAGTCTTCAAGACGAAGGATGGCCTTTTTGAGTGGTTAGTCATGCCTTTTTGCTTGTCAAATGCACCTAGCACCTAGCACCTAGCACCTAGCACCTAGCACCTTCATGAGGATAATGAATCAAGTGCTTCAACCATTCATTGGCAAGTACCTTGTGGTTTACTTTGATGACATCCTCATCTATAGTAAGACCTCGTCTTCCCACTTGGATCACTTACAGAAGGTTTTTCATGTGCTCTTACAAGAGAAACTCTATGTCAACCTCAAGAAGTGCACCTTTATGAGTGATCAAGTCATCTTCCTGGGATTTGTTGTGTTAGCTCAGGGAGTATCTGCTGACCCTGAGAAAGTGAGAGCGATTGTAGAGTGGCTTGAGCCAACTAACATTCATGAGGTACGAAGCTTTCATGGTTTAACCACTTTCTACAGAAGATTCATCTACCGATTTAGCTCTATTATGTCTCCTATCACCGATTGCATGAAAAAGGAGTTTCAATGGACTAAGAGTGCGACGAAGGCCTTTAATGAGATTAAAAAGCTTATGACTGAAGCTCTAGTCCTGCGCCTTCTAGATTTCTCTAAGGTCTTCGAAGTGAATTGTGATGCATTTGGTATTGGGATAAGTGGTGTCTTAGGACAAGAGGGCCACCCTATTGCCTATTTTAGTGAGAAGCTTAATGAAGCTAGGCAACAATATTCCACATACGACAAGAAATTCTATGCGGTTGTCCAATCATTGCGCTATTGGCGACATTATCTTTTACCGCAAGAATTCGTGCTATTCTCTGACCACCAAGCTCTGAGATACCTGAGTGCCCAAAAGAAACTTAACCAGAGGCATGCCAAGTGGGTTGAGTTTCTCCAAGAGCACTTTTGTACTCAAGCACAGACCTGGTGTCGAGAATACGGCTGCGAATGCACTAAGCTGGGTGAACATATTCCTTATTCGCACCAATGCTAGGAGTCGGGCTAGTGTGCTACTCCAGACAATGACTGTAGAGGTTGTAGGGTTCGAGCGGGTCAAGGACCAATACCCCACCTGTCCTGATTTTAGTGAGCCGTTCACTTCCTTGAGTGAAGGCAACCCAGTTAACTGTTCGGGCTACCTACTTAGGGAGGGCTTTCTTTTTAAAGGAAGCAAGTTGTGCATTCCTAGGACTTCACTCCGAGATTTCCTAATCTGGGAATTGCATGCTTGGGGAGTTGCTGGCCACTTCGGTCGCGATAAGACCATCACCCTTGTTGAGGATCGATTCTTTTGGCCAGGACTGAAGAGGGATGTTGCTAGAGTTGTGAGTCGTGCTTGGTCTACCAAGAACTTCGAGAGGCCATTATTCTGTTTATGTGATTGTTGACCGCTTCTCGAAGATGGCCCATTTCATCCCATGCTCTAAGACCTCTGATGCATCCATAGTAGCCAAACTTTTCTTTAATGAGGTTGTCAAGTACCATGGGTTACCCCTCACCATAGTGTCCGATAGGGATGTTAAGTTCACTAGTCATTTTTGGAGGACCCTATAGCGGATGATGGGCACGAAGCTCCGTTTCTCCTCCGCTTTCCACCTGCAGACAGATGGCCAGACCGAGGTTGTCAATAGGAGCTTAGAGAATTTATTGCGTTGCCTCATTGGAGAGCACCTTACCAGTTGGGATCGAGTCCTTAGCCAGGCTGAGCTTGCATATAATAGTTCTAAGAACCGTACCACTGGTCTGTCCCCCTTTGAGATTTGTTTAGGATACCAGCCTCGGGCACCCATAGACCTTATCCTAGTTGTGTCTAGCTCTAGGACCTCCCATTTAGCCGAATCTTTTGCTCAGCATATACATGATTTGCATGCAGGTATAAGGAGACAGATAGCACTAAGCAATGAGCAATACAAATTGAAGGCAGATGTGCATAGAAGACTACAAGAGTTTCAAGAGAGCGATATGGTGATGATAAGAATCAAGCCGCAATGTTTTGTTAGGGGAAAAGCGAGCAAGCTACATGCTCGTAACACAGGTCCGTTCAAGGTACTCAAGAGGATAGGTGCCAATGCGTATGTTCTTGATCTGCTAGCTAGCATGGAGATCAGCAATATTTTCAATGTTGAAGACCTAGTCCCATACCATGGTACCTCAACCTTTACCCCTTTCTATCTTGATGACCTTGGAGACTTTCCTTTCAACATTGATGAGACTTCTGAGCCAAGCCAACCACTTCCCCCCACCTCATTACCACCTGTGCCTAAGGTCACGAGAAGAACTGAAGAAGTTGAGGAAATCCTTGATGAGAGGATTGTGTTCACACACACTGGAGGTTCTAGAGAGTTCTTAGTCAAGTGGCATGGACGTCCGGAAATTGACAACACCTGGATCACAATGCAAGAAGTCTAACAACTCAACCCAGGCCTACTTGAGTTACATGAGCTTTAATTCACCGAAGGTGAATTCTTCCAAGCTGGGGAGAGTTGATGGGGACATCAAGACGTACAACCGAAGGAAGAAGAAGACCCAACCTTCTTTGTGATTGGAGGATTAGGAGGAAGAAAAAAAGTAAGAAAAGGAAGGCTCGGTCCAGCCTTCCCAGCGCTGGATTGAGTCCTCTCCTTCCTTTCTTTGCCAAGATTGTGTGGCCCCCACCAAATCTGATATGTTAGTAGTTTTATTTCCTAGGATTTTGTTTATTTAGGTTATTGAGTTAAGTAGGAAACTAAATAACATTCCTATTTGTTTTTTTTAGGAAACTTCTTTATTTCTGAGATTATGTTCGTAGATTAGCCTTTTCTTTTTAGTAATTATCTTATTATTTATGTAAGGCCATTGACCACAATGAAAATTAATGAATGAAGAATATTGAAGGCAAAACAGCCCCCAAACCCCCCCCCCACGATTTCTCTTTCTCTCCCCTCTCCCTTCTCTCATCTCTCACTCTCGGTCTCCCTCTGTTTCACGCCTCTTCTCTCTCTCATGGCTCTCTCTCTCATTCTCCTTTCTCCCTTTCTCACCCTTCATCCTTCTCTTTTCTGTTTTTTGTCTTTCCTGTTGCTGCTGCCCTATTGCAGAAATTGTTCACCATCATTAGAGATTATCTCCATGGAGAAAACCCCAACTAGGTTGCTGCTGGAACTTCCCCAACAATCGGATTTGCTGTTCTTCATCAAGTAGGTTGGACTGCAACTCTTTATTTTGGAGGACTTCAACTTCTTCTTTACTCCTCAGACCAAGATAGCAACAAGGTAACTAATTAAACTAAACCCTTCCCACCTCCATATATCCCTGTTACATGTTGCAGCCCATTAACATTGAAACCAGCCTATGTCCTTTTGCTCATGTCTATTTTTACCCATTGTTTTAAGACGTTTTGTCACTGTTATGTTTCCAAAACCTTTGCTGATTTTTTTCTATTTTAGTTGGCTGCTAGAGGACATTGATTGTTTGAATATCTTATTTGGTGTTTGGATTGATTTGTGCTGAACCTAATATTCGTATGATGTTTGTTTCCTTCCCCATGTCCCCACTTGAAGTTTAAGTAAGAGTTTGTGTTTTTCTGCCTAGATTATTATTGTTTTTTGCTACTTTGTTTATTAGTCTCATTCTATTTTGCATGCTTAATCTTATTTGCTGAGTTTCTTTTTGTCCTATCTACCCAAGTCCCTTGAGCTAACCCTTCCTAGTTAGTTAATCTTGTAGGAGACCTAGTCACCTAGGAACCCCCTACATCACTAACCCTCCCCCCTCTTATTCCCCCCTCCTCTTAAACAAGCTGGTTCCTAAGGATCTTATCCCTTCCTTGCTCTCCATCCCCTCTAATGAGGAAATCCTTTCTGCCATCTTCTCTCACAAGGCCAATAAGTCCCCTGACCCTAATGGCTTCAGTATGGGTTTCTTCTCCTCATGTTGGAATATCATTCGTAATGATCTCATCCTTGCTGTGAGAAGCTTCTTCTTCAATCCTTCTCAAATAAGCGGAATTAACCAACCTTCCTTTGTCTCATTCCTAAAATGGAAGGCGCTGATACCATGAATGACTTCAGGCCAATCTCGCTCTGTAATCTCCTTTACAAATTCATTGCTAAAATCTTGGCTAATTGGATTGGGAAAGTCATTGATTCTCTGGTGAGCCCAAATCAATCTGCCTTCATTGCTGGGAGGAGTATCGCTGATGGCATCATTCTTTGTTACGAGATTGTTAGGGGGTTTGATAGGAAAAATCATTCCCCCTTCGCTCTCCTCAAAATTGATATTCATAAGGCTTTTGATTCCATCGGCTGGGATTTCATCTCTAATGTCTTGCTCCAAATGTCCTTCCCCCCTTCCTTTGTCCATTGGATCATTTGTTGCATTTCCACCCCCTATTTCTCTGTTCTTGTTAATGGTAGCCCCGCTGGCTACTTTCTTTCAGGTCGGGGTATCCGCCAAGGCTGTCCTCTTTCCCCCTTTCTTTTCTCGCTCTCTCTCGAGATCCTGTCTCGCTCCATCCAATCGGCCTCTGATCTTTCTCATCTTTCCCATCCCCAAGTGCAAGTCCCTTTGTCTCACTCATCTGGCATTTGCTGATGATATCATGATATTCTCTAAAGCTGATCCTCTTTCCATCACTTCCATTATGTCCTACCTCCATTCCTTTGAATCCCTCTCAATTCTTCGTATCAACCTTCTTAAATCTAATCTCTTCCTCTCTGGAGTCTCCTCTGGAACTCAATCCCTCCTTCTCGGTATCACTGGGTCCTCCTTGGGCTCCCTCCCAGTCAAATATCTGGGCTTCCCCTCATTTCTCTGGGCTTTCGGCCCATCTCTGCTCCCCCTTGCTTGATCTCCTCTGAAAGAGGCTTTAACTTTGAAAAGATAAGCTCCTCTCCTATGCTGGTCGTCTTGTTCTAATCAAATCTGTCCTCCATTCTCTCTATCTCTATTGGTCCGGAATTTTCGTCCTTCCAGCATCTTCAATTAAATCCATTGAAAGCCTCTTTTGTTCCTTCCTCTGGAAGGGTTTTGACTCCTCTAAGTTCCTCCATCCTTTGTCTTGGGATAAGGTTTGTCTGCCTAAGTCTGAAGGTGGCCTTGGTATTAGAAGGATCAAAGTGGTCAACTCTGCGAGTATTTTGAAGCTCATCTGGAAGCTCTTCTCTAAGCATCGCAGTATTTGGGTCAATTGGGTTTACTCCTCCCTTCTTTCCTGGAACACTCTTTGGACCTGCCCTTCCCCCTCCAATGCCTCTTGGATTTGGCAAAAAATCCTCGCCCTCTGACTGCTTGCCCTTTCTGCTTGCTCCATCACCATTGTTAATGGGCAATCGACCTCCCTTTGGATGGATCCATGGCGCCCGTCGGGCATCCTCTCCTCTCTAGTCTCTCCTAGGACCATCTACTCCTTGGGTCTTTCCTCTTTCTCCCCTATCTCCTCCATCCTTTGGCCTTAGGGCTGGACTCCCCCTCCTTCTTCCCCGCCTCTTGCGGATCTTTGGGCCTCCCTCCCTCCCATCCCGCCCGGTCATCGTGGTAGGGAGGACAAATGTGTTTGGCTCCCCTCTTCCAATGGGCTGTTCTCTGCTGCCTCTACTTGGTCCTCTGTGAGATCCTCTGGCCCTGTGGTTCCCTGGCGTAACTTCACCTGGTTCAAAGGCCACATCCCCTGCCATAGCTTTACCATCTGGAGATGCCTCTCCAACTACCTCCCCACGCAATCCTTCCTTATCCACCGTCACATCTCCGTCAATCCTTCCTGTTGCCTTTGCCCCCTCGGTCTTGAAGATATTCCTCACCTTTTCTTCACCTGTCCCCTTTCCTCATTGGTTTGGAAAACTATCCTTGCTCGCTACTGGCCCTCCCCTAGGCCAATTCTCCCTTTTGATAGGGAATGGATTTGGGTTGATATGACTTTTGTTGGATCCTCCATTTGTGATACTATTGGCAAGTTAGCTTTCTCCACTACTATAAATCATCTTTGGATGGAGCGAAACATTCGTAGATGGTCTACCAACTCTCGTTCCCCGGAGAGGATTTGGAAAGCCATCTATTTTGATGTTTCCTCGAAAATCCATTCCCTCCATTCCATTCGTGCCCGGCCGATCCTCCCTTCCGTTAGAAATGCCCACATAATATCCTCCTGGAACCTTATGCCCTCCCTCGCCTCTTCCTCTTGATCCCCACTCTCCTTCTCCCTTCCCCCCTTCTTGTGATGGTGCTGTTCGGGTTCCTTCTTATGCCCTCGAGGTTGTTGCTTATTTTGGTTTTCTGTTGCTTTTGTTTTGTTCCCCTTGGGGTTGGCCTCTCCTTGTCGGCTTAGGCCTCCCCTGCCCCCCCCCCCTTTCTTCCCCGGTATTTTCTTCTCTCTTTGCGTATATAATTTTATTCATCCAAAAAAAAAAAAAGAGTTGGGCATTCAAACTTGGAAATTTGAGAAGTTTGGCTGATGGGTTCGTCTGCTGGATCGACTTGAGCAGATCTGGTTTCTGTCTCTTGTCTTGGCCGAAGGTTAAAGACAACCTCATAAATGGGGATTTGTTTTAACTTTAATAATTCTTCCCATATTAATGCCCCTCTTTTACCCCTTTTATTACACCCTGCCACTAAGATGTTTTTGCTATTCCCAGTTTGTCCCTAAACAATAAGTAGTAATCCCTTTTAGTCCCTTGGTTCTTTAGTTGTTATTAACCCCTTCAGAGTTCTGGTATATTACAGGATTGCCACTTGATTCTAAACTTCATCATCATATTTACTGTTTTGCCCCTGACCTTAGACCTAAATCATTTTAGTTCTTAAGTGGGCCCACAGCCATCCTAGTTGGGTCCCTTGGGACCCACCGGCCCCGCAGTAGATATCCTTCGAGTTTCATCGATTCAGCCCAAGATTTCAGGCAAGGCATTGCAAAGGGTGTTCTAATGATTCCAGCAAGGCTAATCGCAGACATCAACAGCACAAGGGGTATTTGATTCCTGAAATCAGATCTGGGTATCGTCACAATCATGGGTTTCTTCAAAGGCTCGAAACATCACAGCAAGGAAAGCATTAGGCTGTGTAACTCTTAAGGGTTGGCTCGCCCTTAGTTGATGATTCAACAACCCAAAACTCAGGAATAAAGGAGTACATTTGAAGGTTCTGCAATCGTGTTGTTGCAGGCCCAATAATAATGGTGATGAAGATTAGTCTAAGCAGCAACCAGCGAATCAACATGCAAATAAAAAAATAGACAACGGTGATTAAGAAGAATGGAAGAGGGAGAGAGAGAGAGAGAGAGAGAGAGCAATGGGGGGGGGGGGGGGGAAGAAGGTCTTACGACCATGGTTATGTACCTACTTGGCATCATAAACACTCAAGAGATTCATCCTATAAAGCTTGTTTAATAAGTTGGGTTACATCCTTTTTATACCAGACCGAGATTAAAACTTCCTAGTTAAAGACTAAAAACTGAAATAGAAATAAAATCTCTTAATATCTCCTAAAATCTAGACTAATAAAATAAAAAACAAAACAAAGCTCAAATTGATAAGTCCCTACTTAAGTGAAAATACCAAAATAAAAGATTGCAAATATTCTCCAAAATAAAATAATTAAATATTTCCCAAATAAAATAAATCCTAAAATATTTTACTGAACCCAAAATTTCAACCGGACCAGGTTCGTCTCAGTAGAGATTGGTAGACAGATCAACTTGGCTTAGTGTCGATTCTGCATCACTGTGGTTTATCTTGGCTAACCAAGTTGTTTAATAAGATTATTAGCGCAAGAAAAATGCTAGATGAATGGATGAGAATCATTGTGGTTTTAACTTACAAAAATAAAGGTGATATTAAGAGCTGCAATAACTATAGAGGCATAAAACTAATGAGTCATACTATGAAATGGGGGAGGATTATTGAAACCCATTTGAGGAAAGAAACTATTATTATGGAGAACCAATTTGGTTTTGTGCCTGGAAGATCCACGAGGAAGATCCATGGCAAAAGCTATTTACCTAAGAGACTCATGAAAAGATTTAGAGATTGCAAGAAAGATCTCTGTACAGTCTTTACTGGCCTAGAAAAAGTTTTTGACAAAGTCCCTAAAGATTTAATTCGGAAAGTACTAGAGAAGAGAATTATTTCAAGTAAATATGTGGACATAATTAAAGATATGTATGATGGTGTAGTGACTATCAAAGATATGGATGATGTTGTAGTGACTATTTTACCAAAAAACAAAGTGGTGATTAGTGTAAGAACTGTGTGTGGTGGGGGCTTAAGCCGTTAAGGTAATGAATTCCCAATTACAATTGGATTGCATTAAGGATCTGGAAATCAAAAGGTTTTAAGATACGTAGAACAAAGACGGAGTATATGGTGTTTAACTTTAGTTACAGGAGGACGAATAATGAGTTGGTGAAAATTGATGGAAGGGACATTCTACAAAGTGATTATTTTAGGTATCTGGACTCAATCATAAATAAAGAAGGTGATATAGACAATGTTGCTTCACAAAGAGTTAAAATAGGATGGATGAAATGGAGAGCTGCATCCAGAGTGTTCTATGATTGATGTATTCCTTTAAAACTTAGAAGGAGAATTTTCTTAGACAATCATATGACCGGCTATGATATATGGTGTGGAATCTTGGACAATTATAAAGCATCATGTAAACAAACTCAGTATAGCGGAGATGATATTAAGATGGTGGATGAGTAGTAAAACTAGGACAGATAACGTAAGGAACTATTATATTATAGCTAATTTGAGAGTAGCTCCGATATGATAAGTTACGAGAAAGTCGTTTGAGGTGGCATGACCATTTTCAACAGAGGCTTTTGGATGCTCCAGTACGGAGTGATTTGATTCAGATTGAAGGAACTAAAAGAGCTAGAGCAGACCTAAAATTACCTTAGGAGAAGTGAGGAAAGACATGCTTAGCATAGGCCTTGTATCAAGTATGGCGTCGAATAGAGCTGATCGGAGAGCAAGGATCCATATAGTCGACCCCATTTAGGTAGGATAAGATAGGATTTCGTTGGGTTTACAAATAAGGGAACTCTAATTGTAGCAAAAGGTGTTAGTTTTCTTAGGAGTCAGTTACGTTATGTTAATTGGCTCGTCTTGTTGCAACGGGTTATGTACAAGAGTACGGAATGGACTACGATGAGACCTTTGAATCAGTTGCAAAGATGACCACTACCATTGTTCGTACCTACATTGCTGTTGCTGCAGTCAATCAGTGGCCCAATTGTTGTTTTAAATTGTCAAATAGAAAATACTTATTTACTGAAATCTGATTATGAGTTATTAAATGGTAATAAGATAAATAAAAATTTGCATTTTTAGACAGAGTCCCTATAGGACCAAAAAAAACCATGATTGTGGTTCTAATAATAATAGAAGCAACCATCAATGATTATAAGTTTTGCTTTATAGCTTCCTCTCCTGCTGTAGTGTGCTATGCCCAAAGAACAGTTTTTTCCAAAGGAATTGTTTCTGGAGAGAGAGATAGAGAGCAAAAGAGACATGAGAGGGAGAGAGGGATGGGGGGAGGGGAGAAACATATGGGAAGGAGAGTGAGAAAGGGATGTAAAAGGGTGTAATGGGGAGAGACCTAACTTTTCAGAGAGAGAGAGAGAGAGAGGTGAAGAGAGTGTTGATTTGAAAGAGGAGAGAGGAAGTGACATGGGAAGAGAATGAGAGTGGTAATTATATTATGAAATAGAGGGTATTTTTGTCTAATTAAAAAGTATACCAAATAATTAGAAGTTCATACTATATCTATATATATATATATATATATATGGTATCAGAGCCATAGTGGTGATGAATTCAGTTTATTTTGTTTTGCAAATCTCTTTTCTTTTGTGTAATTGTTTTATTTTTAGTGTTTTGACGGTGTTTAAGCCTTTGGACTGTTGGGAGGAGTGGCAGAAGAGTGTAAGACTACGTTTGTGCCCGACTTAAGTTGGAAATACCCTTTCAAATGATTAGATCTAGGAGGCTACCCCAAGTTTAAGATTTCTCAAACAATGAATCGTTTTTCCTACTCCATGTCGATGTGATCGGCAGGTGAGGCGAGCACAAGTTTTAATGTGCTCCATTATGATGAACAAATAACGAACATAGACAAAAGACTTCAAAATTGGACTATGCCCAAAATTTTACAAAGAGAAGTATACCAAAATGACTGGCAAATATATTTTGAGACCATTAAAACCGTTGAACAAACCATTAATTTTACAAATGAAACGCAAGAAATCACCCTTTTTTATCCCAGGTCTTTACAAGACCATCTCAAAAGCAATTTAATTATGTCCATATCGTCCTCGTTCAAGTGGCCATCAAACCCCTTCACCGTGAAGGCCTTAACACTTCCATGTTATTGGCCTTACGTGACCAAAGATTCTTAGATTTCGATGATTCCCTTCTGGGAGCCATTGAGATTAGCCTTTGTTATGGTCCTGTCCATTTTAATGTTTACCCGGATATGTCCATAGCACTCAGATTCAAATATTTTACATTCCTTCAAAATTAATCTTAAAACCCATGGATACAGAATGATGCACGGATCAATTCCTATTGCTATCCTTCATCGTATCAAATACAAACCAATGAAAACTGTCAAACCCTGAGAGCCCTTAAATCAAAGAATTATGTTCCCTGCAAACCTTTCACAACTCCAGAGTTTTACCAAAAACCTTCTTCAAAACCAAAATATAACAAATACAAGTAGCCTTTCAAGGCACCTAAAAATCAAAGAAAGTCTAAACCAGACCAAAATCCCCATGGATGTTTTCGATGTGGCAAGCCTCGCCATATCGTCAAATATTGTCGTGTGTCTAAACTGATTAATTCCTTGCAAATTTCTGAAGAAAACAAAACTCAAATCCTTGCTCTTCTTCAAAAAACATCTTCTTCTGATGAAAAAGATTACAAATTAAACCAAGATAAAGCTTCTGAGCATTCTATCTCCAGCTCAATTGATAATGACTAATTCCAAGCCTGTGCTTGTGATTCTTGCATTATTGGTTTAAGTTGTGAAGATTGTGCTCCCAAATCTTTTCGCATGTTACGAGCATCTCCCCAATCAAACATTTTTGAATACATTGATAATTTAACAGATCCCGAACACAAAAAGGCGTGTCTTGAACACCTCAAGCAAAATATTAAAATCAAACCACTGTCCAACCTTATAATTTACAAAATATACTTCACAAATTTGATAAAACACAAATCTCAGCCCCTGACCATTCCACTCGAATCAAAACCCTTGAGACCACTACTGCTACTCTGCAGCATGAAATCAAAATTATCAAACAACAATTATCCCTCCTATCTTGGCAAACACCTCTGCAAAACCCTACAACCAAAGAACCAATTCCTAACGAACCTTTTGAAAATCCTTTTGCTAATGACAACCCTTCTCCAGGGTTTGTCCTTAGTATTTCTTCCCAAAATTGGTACATCCACATAACCCTTGTGGTCAATACCTCTTTCAAACCCTCAACCATTGCTCTTGTTGATTAGCTGAACTGTATCAATAAAGGCGTCATTCCAACCCAGTACTATGAACGTACTACCCAGCAGCTTGCTACCGCAAATGGGTCCGTGTTGAATGTCCAGTACAAATTATTCAACACCCATGTCTGCAAAAATGGTCTTTGCCTCCCCTAAACCTTTCTTCTAGCCAAAGACCTTGATCAAACTATCATCCTCGGTCAACCGTTCCTTGAAACTCTTAAACCTTACAAAATTACTCAAGATAGTATAACTACCAAGTTTCAAGGCCAAAAGGTTGTTTTTCCTTTCATACAAGCTCAACCTTCTATTAACCAAAGTTCTAATAAAACTAAACAATTAAATTTTCTCAAAACT
>NC_056568.1:4275912-4344903 GCF_013358625.1 Macadamia integrifolia | reverse complement strand
AGCTCCTTCATCAAAGAATTACGGAACAGATCAACCACCCCAAAACTATTCACCAAATAAACCAACTCCGTTCCAAATTTGAGCATGATCTTTGCTCTAAGGTCCCCGATGCCTTCTGGCATTGGAAGAAACACATGGTTTCCCTTCCCTACGCCAAAGAATTTTCTGAACTCCAAATCCCGACCAAAGCACGGCCTGCTCAAATGAATCAAACACTTCTTGAAACTTGCAAACAAGAAATCAACGACCTCTTAACCAAAAAGCTTATTCGGCCTAGCACTTCCCCCTGGAGCTGTACGGCCTTCTATGTTAACAAAGCCTCTGAAATCGAAAGAGGTACTCCAAGGTTAGTTGTTAATTACAAACCCCTTAACGATGCCCTTCAATGGGTCCGTTATTCGATTCCCAACCAAAAGGATCTTTTGCAAAGAATATACCAAGCTAAAATATTCTCAAAATTTGATATGAAATCTGGGTTCTGGTAGATCCAGCTTCATGAGAAAGATCATTATAAAACTACCTTTACAACCCCCTTTGGCCTCTATGAATGGAATGTCATGCCATTCGGCCTAAAAAATACTCCTAGTGAATTCCAAAAAATTATGAATGACAGCTTTAATTCATATGGACAATTTACAATTGTCTATATTGATGTTCTAGTTTTTTCGGATTCAATTGAGCTGTATTTCAAACACCTGCGAACCTTTTACCAAATTATAAAATCAAATGGCCTCGTCCTTTCAAAAATGAAAATGGAGTTTTTCCTCACCAAGGTCCGCTTTCTCGGACATTTTATCGAAAAGGGTATCTGAACCCCTATCGATCGGGCTATATCCTTTAGTGATAAATTTTCCGACCAAATATTAGACAAAACCCAGTTACAAAGGTCCCTAGAAAGTTTAAGTTATGTCCGAGACTTCCTTCCCCAAATTAGTAAAATTACTGAGCTATTATATCTCAGGCTCAAAAAGAATCCGGCACCTTGGTCTTCTGCTCAGACCAATGCCGTTCAAGTAATCAAAAAATTGGTTAAAGAGATTCCCTGCCTTTTTATCCCTAATCCTGAGGCTCAAAAAATTGTTGAAACTGACGCCTCTGATGTTGGATATAGTGGAATTCTCAAACAAAAACTTTCAAATTCCAACAAAGAACAACTTGTCCAGTTTACCTCGGGTATCTGGAACTCTGCACAAAAGAACTATAGCACTATCGAAAAAGAAGTTCTTTCCATAGTTCTTTGCATACACAAATTTCAAAATGTATTATTAAATAAATCATTTTTAGTTCGTGTTGATTGTAGTGCTGCTAAATTTGTTTTACAAAATGATGTCTCAGATTTAGCTTCAAAACAAATTTTTGCCCGATGGCAAGCTTTACTCTCAATTTTTGAATTTCAAATTGAGTATATTAAAAGAAAATCCAATTCTGTTCCTGACTTCCTTACTCGTGAATTCCTACAGGGTTAGACTCAAATAAACCTTCTCAAAATGGCTCCCCTAAAAGAGTCCATTTCTTCAAATTCCCTTGATCGATCCAAATCCAGCTACGGCACTACTGCGCTCCTTCAAATCAAATTATCACCCATAGCCAATCCCAATTGGCTTCAGGAAACCAGCCATATTCCCATGCCATGGTCCTTTCCTCAGCTGCCGGTCCTCTTCAAACCACAAACAGAGCCAGCTCTAGCCTTCAAACAACCCAGGCCAAACCCCTCCAAATAGCCCAAGGATCCAAAATCAAAAGCCAATACCATGAAAAACCCCTCAAAGAAGATCTCTTCACTATTGAAGAAGTTCTTGAAACTTACATGGACTCTCCATTAAACATGGCTAAATAAATCTTCTTCCAAGGATGGCATTATTATTCCCCTACGGCAGCAAAAACACAAGAATTTTATGAATACATTCTTGTCGACACTAACTCTGTCAGGCTCAAACTCAATTTTGACGGAAATGACCCATCCTTGGTCAAACACAACTGTGACCATATGCAAAATCCTTAGCCTCAAAGAGTGGAACAACCATCCGCTCACTTGCAAAACCTTTTCAAATACCTATACCCCTTCCGGGTATCATTACTATGACTACCAGGAGGCATGGTACAAAACATTCTTACTCCAAAACAGGAACAACAGGCATTCCTGGTTCTTTTGTTTTGACTATAAGTTCAATAACCAAATACCCCTCTGGTTTCCCCGTTGGTGGGATCAATACGGCCCCATGGTCGATATCCTTCCACAACAAATACAGGAATCCTTCCAAGTATTCTGCAAACACACCCAACAGCAACCACACCAGTCTGATCTCCTCCGGTTCTTCCTCCACTGCCGCCTGGCATGGATCCTTTTTTGGGACTATGAGATCAATAACTTCCAAACCTAGGACTGGATCGCTCCCGTCCTCTCACGTGTTTACCACGTCAAATGGTGGGACAATTGTGATGTCTCAAAATGTGAAAAAACGGACCTTATCCAAAGCCTCACAGGCCTCAAACCAATCCCGGCCCTTCCGGCTTCCTCAAAATCAAGCATCAAAAGTGAAAAGGAAGCCCTTCTGGCTCGCCTCGCTGAACTCGGCTCCGACTCAGAAGAGGAATCAATTGACGGAGCTTACAGCCTCAGCTCCATCAAAAGTTCCATAGCAGTCTACTGCTACACTCAACAAATGGCCCAAGACCCATCTGAAGATGAGCCAGATGTTCCCTCCAACAAGGCATCATCTTCAAGCAAATTCAAAACGGTGACCTCCCGCAAATCTCGCGGGGCTGCCTCAAAATCAAAATCAACAACCAAGCACTGATTTGGCTTACGTCTGCTAGGACGGATCTAAACTAGCCGACCGGTGATGTCGATAACTCACCTAGTCAATTAACCACGGATAACCTCTTAGAAGAAAGGTGGTACTGCTACTGTCCCAAGTTAAAGGACAGTTAGGCCAATACCAGGCTCAGTCAAATATGGTACAAAATCCTTGATCAATCCAATGCGGAAAATAGTGTCTTCGACACATGGAATGCCATGGTGCGATCATTGAAGATTCTATATCAGAGGTCGGAATCAACCTCAATTTTTGGCGCCAACAGTGCTCTCAAATAATACTCCAAATTCAAGTGCACAGTACTAAATGAAATGTAATTCGGTACTATTCCAAATGTAATTTAGAATAGTGCCAAATGAAATTCAAATGCGCCGCAAACCCAAATGAAATGTAAATGTGTCCATTCTCTATAAAAGGGACACTCCCCCTCCTCCCAAACCACTTGGTGATTCTCTCCCAAAATCAGACTTAGAGAGTGAGAAGCCTCCATCCAAAGAAATCGCCCCTCTCAAGTTCTTCAAAGTCGAAGCTCCGCCAGTCTTCAACAAGCACTCTGCCGGTCTTCATCAACAACTCCAAGGTCCGATAGTCCCTTCCAAGTCCGATTGCCCGCAAAGGTTAGTTTCAACAAACCTCAAAGCTCCATCAGAGATCCAAATACCCTTCTCAAATCCTCCAACGTAAGCCTACCCAAATCTTGTACTTAAAGTCTCCAAATTATAAGCAAAGTTTATTTTATCTTTCAAATTATAATTTTGCATCATTATTTTCTTACATTTGCATTTGCATCTGCATCTACAGCTTGCTTCTTGTTCTATCTTCACAGAGAAGCCTATAGTAGCGCCTCTCAACTGTGAAATATAGATCCGGTTAAGCAGCTTTTATTTTCCATTTTTGAGTTCTTGGTCTTGCTTCTTTTATTTGTTTACTTTTAATTTTGCACAAATTAGTTCTAGGTACGGTATCGCACCTATCCTAGTTCTCATCTCCTTGCTGGATCGAAGTACGGTATCGCACCGATCTCGTTCTTCTCACCATACAGAACCAGGAGAACCCTATTTCCCTGGATTTTGGTGTAGATCGATCCTATTATATGGTATCAGAGCCAGATCCTGATACCATATAACAGGATCGATCTACACCAAAATCCAAGGAAATTGGGTTCTCCTGGTTCTATATGGTGAGAAGAACGAGATCAGTACGATACCGTACTCCGATTCAGCAAGGAGATGAGAACTAGGATAGGTGCGATACCGTACCTAGAACTAATTTGTGCAAAATTAGAATAAACAAATAAAGCAAGACCAAGAACTCAAAAATAAGAACATAAAGTAAATACTGCTTACTGGATCTATATTTCAGAATCAAGAGGCACTACTGTAGGCTCTGATCTGAAGATAAAACTAGAAGCAGATAGTAGATGCAAATGAAAATGCAGAAAATAATTATGCAAATTATAAATTTGTATGTAAACTTTGATATTATTTGGAGATCTTTGATTACAAGGTTTGGGTAGGCTTAGGTTGGAAGATTTGAGAAGAAGGGTGGTTGGTCTTTGATGGAGCTTTGAGGGCTGTTGATGCTAACCTTTGAGGGCGATCGGACTTGTAGTGGATGATCGGAGCCTTGGTTGGAGTTGTTGAAAATCAGCGGAGCTTTGGAGATGTCCGGCGAAGCTTGAAGTCTTGAAGAACATGAGAGGGGCGAACTTTCTTTGGGGAGCTCTCTAATTCTAGAAATTTGGGAGTAGAATTACAAGTGGTTTGGGAGGGAGGGGGAGTCCCTTTTATAGAGAATTGACACATTTCATTTGGGTTTACAGTTCATTTGAATTTCATTTGGCACTATTCTAAATTACATTTGGAACAGTACCGAATTACATTTCATTTAATACTGTGCACTTGAATTTGGAGTACTATTTGAGGGCACTGTTGATGTCGAAAGTTGAGGTTGATTCCGACCTTTGATTTGGAATCTTCAATGATTGCACCACGGCATTCCATGTGTCGAAGACACTGTTTTCCGCATTGGTTTGATCAAGGATTTTGTACTATATTTGACTGAGCCTGGTTTTGGCCTAACTGTCCTTTAACCTGGGATAGTAGCAGTATCACTTTTCCTCTAAGAGGTCCGTGGTTAACTGACTAGGTGAGTTATCGATATCAGCGGTCGGCTAGTTTAGATCCGTCCTAGCAGACGTAAACCAAATCAACGCTTAGTTGTTGATTTTGATTTTGAGACGGCCCAGCGAGATTTGCGAGAGGTCACCGTTTTGAATTTGCTTAAAGATGATGCCTTGTTGGAGGGAACATCTGGCTCATCAGATGGGTCTTGGGCCATTTGTTGAGTGTGGCAGTGGACTGCTATGGAACTTGTGATGGAGCTGAGGCTGTAAGCTCCGTCACTTGATTCCTCTTCTGAGTCGGAGTCGAGTTCAGCGAGGCGAGCCAGAAGGGCTTCCTTTTCACTTTTGATGCTTGATTTTGAGGAAGCCGGAAGGGCTGGGATTGGTTTGAGACATCATTTTGTAAAACAAATTTAGCAGCGCCGCAATCAACACGAACTAAAAATGATTTATTTAATAATGCATTTTGAAATTTTTGTATGGAAAAGACTTCTTTTTTTTATAGTGTTATAGTTCTTTTGTGCAGAGTTCCAGATACCCGAGGTAAACTGGACAAGTTCTTTGTTGGAATTTGAAAGTTTTTGTTTGAGAATTCCACCATATCCAACATCAGAGGCGTCAGTTTAAATAATTTTTTTAGCCTCAGGATTAGGGATAAAAAGGCAGGGAATCTCTTTGACCAATTTTTTGATTGCTTGAACGACATTGGTCTGAGCAGAAGAGCAAGGTGCTGGATTCTTTTTGAGCCTAAGATATAATGGCTCAGTAATTTTACTAATTTGAGGAAGGAAGTCTTGGACATAATTTAAACTTCCTAAGAACCTTTGTAACTGGGTTGTCTAATATTTGGTCCAGAAATTTATCACTAAAGGATATAGCCCGATCGATAGGGGTTAAGGTACCCTTTTCGATAAAATGTCCGAGAAAGCGGACCTTGGTGAGGAAAAACTCTATTTTCATTTTTGAAAGGACGAGGCCGTTTGATTTTATAATTTGTTAAAAGGTTCGTAGGTGTTTGAAATGCTGCTTAATTGAATCCGAAAAAACTAGAACATCATCAATATAGGCAATTGTAAATTGTCCATATGAATTAAAGATGTCATAATTTTTTGGAATTCACTGGGAGCATTTTTTAGGCCGAATAGCATGACATTCCATTCATAGAGGCCAAAGGGGGTTGTAAAGGCAGTTTTATAACGATCTTTCTCATGAAGTTGGATCTGCCAGAACCCAGATTTCATATCAAATTTTGAGAATATTTTAGCTTGGTATATTCTTTGCAAAAGATCCTTTGGTTGGGAATTAGATAACGGACCTATTGAAGGGCATCGTTCAGGGGTTTGTAGTTAACAACTAACCTTGGAGTACCTCTTTCGATTTCAGAGGTTTTGTTAACATAGAATGTCGTACAGCTCCAGGGGGAGGTGCTAGGCCGAATAAGCTTTTTGGTTAAGAGGTTGTTGATTTCTTGTTTGCAAGTTTCAAGAAGTGTTTGATTCATTTGAGCAGGCCGTGCTTTGGTCGGGATTTGGAGTTCAGAAAATTCTTTGGCGTAGGGAAGGGAAACCATGTGTTTCTTCCGATGCCAGAAGGCATCAGGGACCTCAGAGCAAAAATCATGCTCAAATTTGGAACGGAGTTGGTTTATTTGGTGAATAGTTTTGGGATGGTTGATCAGTTCCGTAATTCTTTGATGAAAGAGCTCAGTTTTGAGAAAATTTAATTGCTTAGTTTTATTAGAACTTTGGTTAATAGAAGGTTGAGCTTGTATGAAAGGAAAAACAACCTTTTGGCCTTGAAACTTGGTAGTTATACTATCTTGGGTAATTTTGTAAGGTTTAAGAGTTTCAAGGAACGGTTGACCGAGGATGATAGTTTGATCAAGGTCTTTGGCTAGAAGAAAGGTTTGGGGGGAGGCAAAGACCATTTTTGCAGACATGGGTGTTGGATAATTTGTACTGGACATTCAACCTGGACCCATTTGCAGTAGCAAGCTGCTGGGTAGTACGTTCATAGTACTGGGTTGGAATGACGCCTTCATTGATACAGTTGAGCTGGGCTCCTGAATCAATAAGAGCAATGGTTGAGAGTTTGAAAGAGGTATTGACCACAAGGGTTATGTGGATGTACCAATTTTGGGAAGAGATACTAAGGACAAACCCTGGAGAAGGGGTGTCATTAGCAAAAGGATTTTCAAAAGGTTCGTTTGGAATTGGTTCTTTGGTTGTAGGGTTTTGCTGAGGTGTTTGCCGAGATAGGAGGGATAATTGTTGTTTGATAATTTTGATTTCATGCTGCAGAGTAGCAGTAGTGGTCTCAAGGGTTTTGATTCGAGTGGAATGGTCAGGGGCTGAGATTTGTGTTTTACAAATTTGTGAAGTATATTTTGTAAATTATAAGGTTGGAAAGTGGTTTGATTTTTAATATTTTGCTTGAGGTGTTCAAGACACGCCTTTTTGTGTTCGGGATCCGTTAAATTATCAATGTATTAAAAAATGTTTGATTGGGGAGATGCTCATAACATGCGAACAGATTTGGGAGCACAATCTTCACAACTTAAACCAATAATGGAAGAATCACAAGCACAAGCTTGGAATTTGTCATTATCAGTTGAGCTGGAGATAGAATGCTTAGAAGTTTTAACTTGGTTTAATTTGTAATCTTATCCATCAGAAGAAGATGTTTCTTAAAGAAGAGCAAGGATTTAAGTTTTGTTTTCTTCAGAAATTTGCAAGGAATTAGTCCGTTTAGACACACGACAACATTTGGCGATATGACCAGGCTTGTCACATCGAAAGCATCCTTAGGGATTTTGGTCTGGTTTAGAATTTCTTTGATTTTTAGGTGTCTTGAAAGGCTTCTTGTATTTGTTATAC
This sequence comes from Macadamia integrifolia, assembly GCF_013358625.1. Lineage (NCBI taxonomy): Eukaryota > Viridiplantae > Streptophyta > Magnoliopsida > Proteales > Proteaceae > Macadamia > Macadamia integrifolia. Next base: position 4,337,086 of record NC_056568.1, on the reverse strand, counting down.
TTTGGTTTTGAAGAAGGTTTTTGGTAAAACTCTGGAGTTGTGAAAGGTTTGTGGGGAACATAATTCGTTGATTTGTAAAAATCTTTATAATATTTGCGAGAAGATCTGTGTTTATGTTTATGTTTTGTTAGTGGCCTAAGAGGAACAAAGCCAAATTGCTCACAAAAACCTCCTAATTCTTTTTTTATAGAATTTGTTTTCCTTGTTAATTTGTTTCTTTAACCTGATATCAGTGCACAGGGCTAAGCCCTCTTCGTGAATCAAGTTAATAATTTGACCGTAAGTCATTTGGTCGTAGGGAATAATCCCATCATTTTCTTTGCGATGACGTTGTTTGATTTTTTCAGAAAATAAAGTTGGAAGCCTTGTAAGAATTTTTTCTTTCCAACAGGGAAGGTTTGCGTCGGGTCTGGTTAAAACTTTGGTCAGGAAGGTATCTTTGTACCATTTAAAGTCATGTAATTTTTTACACCTAAGGTTTGATAATTGTTCGGCTGTTCTGTCTTTGAGACGAGAAGGGTTACCTAAAAAATAATGCAATGCTGAAAATAAGAGTATTAACAACATCTTCTATAGGTTGTCCTTTGGCGTCAAGAAGGGGAGTACCATCAGGGGTAGTTTGGACGGCTATTAATATTTCAGTTTTTTTATCATCAATCAGGACATAATCCCACCAACCTTTGAGTTGGCCGGTAAATCCAGAAATAAGCAAGGTTGCAACAGCATCGTCGGCCGTATTTTTAATACGGTGTGCGTTACTAACCATGGTCATTTCTTGTAATTTGTTCATGAGATTATGTTTGGACAGGCCATCTATGTTCCATTCATAGATGATTCCGCTTTGGTAAGAAGCTTGAGGGGCAGTTCCTCTGGCTTCAATTTGAAGGTCAGGGAAGACCGGGTGTTGGGTTGAGCTTTGACTAATTTGGTTAACTTGGGGGATCTCCGAGTCAGAGATGGAAGAGTATAACTCGAAGAATATCTTGAAAGAGCGTCTATCTGACGAATAACAGACTCAGCAGTTGATTGATTTTGTATTGGTGTGTCAAGAGCTTCTAGATTTGCGAGACGATAATTGATTTGATTAAGTAAAAATGATTTGTTAAGCTTCCGTTGTTGTGTTTGTGGAATGTTGTATGGTTCGAAAAGGGGAGTTGAAGGTGGAACAGTAGCTGGTGTTATAGAAGACATAGGTTTTGGTTGGTCAAGGGACTCAACTCTGGAGAGTTGATCACCTATAGTTTGAAGACTTAAATTTGTAAAGTTTAGTTGTTCCATTTGTTTTCTATTTGGATTATCTTGTTCTGCTACTTTGAACGGAGAAGCCGTTAATTCTGTGTTTTTGAAGGTATATTTGATACTTTCCACTTGGGGATGGATAGCAGTAGTAGTTGGACCGGTGCTAAGGGTCCAAGTTTTATGGGTAGCAGTTTGGGTACACACTTGATTATGCCATGGGTAATCTAAATTATTATCTTGGGCATAAATATCAAAGTATGTAAAAAAGAAAACATTTGTTTTAAGATTTGTTATAAAATTATACCAATTTGTTCTAATTTGATCTTGTTGTTCAAGATTAAAAGTTTTGAAGAACCAATCATGTTTTGGTATATTTTTTGGTGATTCGAAATCGGTTCGAAGTAAGGGTTTGTCAATTTGATATTCTTCATTGGCAGGGACCATATAGACTCCTAGGTCACGTTGAGGTGGAGCCACCTCAGATTGAGTCGGAGATTGGGGATGATTTTGGTCAGAAGGAGTTGAATCTGGAACAGAGGACGAAGTCTCATAAGTTCCATGGATAACATTTTAACTGGAATTTAATCCAGAAAGATTTGGAATAGGAGGATTTCTAGAGGGAGAACTCAAAGGACAAAAGTTTGAAGAGGTCAATGCATCAGAGCAAGACCTACGGGAACTTTCGTAAATTGGAGGGGGAATGTGTTGGTTGAACCAAAGGGTAACTAATTCATCTATTGTTTGAGAGATGGACTGGATATTGGTGTTTGAGATTTGGGGTTGAGGTGTAGTGGTTTGCAATTTCCATTCATCAGGGAAAGAGATATCTTTCCACTGAACGAGCCTAGGATAAACGACTGGACCTTGGATATAGTCGGATTCAAGGTAAAGGGTCTGTCCTTTAGGAGATCATTTAAGGGCTCTGTGTATGACAGTTTTCATTGGTTTGTATTTGATACGATGAATGATAGCAATAGGAATTGATCCGTGCATCATTCTGTATCCATGGGTTTTAAGATTAATTTTGAGGGAATATAAAATGTTTGGGTCTGTGAGTGCTATGGACATGTCCGGGTAAACATTAAAATGGACAGGACCATAACAAAGGCTAGTCTCAATGGCTCCCAGAAGGGTATCATCAAAATCTAAGAATCTTTGGTCACGTAAGGCCAATAACATGGAAGTGAAGTGTTAAGGACTTCACGGTGAAGGGGTTTGATGGCCACTTGAACGAGGCCGATATGGACATAATTAAAATTGTTTTTGAGCTGGTGTTGTAAAGACATGGGATCAAAAAGGGTGATTTCTTGCGTTTCATTTGTAAAATTAATGGTTTGTTCAACGGTTTTAATGGTCTCAAAATATGTTTGCCAATCATTTTGGTATACTTCTCTTTGTGAAATTTTAGACATATCCCAATTTTGAAGTCTTTTGTCTATGTTCGTTATTTGTTCATCATAATGGAGCACATTAGAGCTTGTGTTCGCCTCACCTTCCGATCTCATCGACATGGAGCGGGAAATACGATTCATTGTTTGAGAAATCTTAAACTTGGGGTAACCTCCTAGATCTAGTCATTGGAAGGGGTATTTCCAACTTAAGTCGGGCACAAACGTGGTCTTACACTCTTCTGCCACTCCTCTCAACAGTCCAAAGGCTTATACACCGTCAAAATACTAAAAATAAAACCATTACACAAAAGAAAAGAGATCTGCAAAACAAAATAAACTAAATTCACCACCACCGTGGCTCTGATACCATATAACAGGATCGATCTACACCAAAATCCATGGAAATAGGGTTTTCCTGGTTCTGTATGGTGAGATGAACGAGATCGGTGCAATACCGTATTCCGATCCAGGCAAGAAGGTGATCACTAGGGTAGGTGCGATACCGTACCTAGAACTAATTTGTGTAAAATTAAAAGTAAACAAATAAAAGAAGCAAGACCAAGAACTCAAAAATGGAAAATAAAATAAAAGTTGCTTAACTGGATCTATATTTCACAGGCGAGAGGCGCTACTGTAGGCTTCTCTGTGAAGATAGAACAAGAAGCAAGCTGTAGATGCAGATGCAGATGCAGATGCAAGAAAATAATGATGCAAAATTATAATTTGAAAGATAAAATAAACTTTGCTTATAATTTGGAGACTTTAAGTACAAGATTTGGGTAGGCTTAGATTGGAGGATTTGAGAAGAAGAAGGGTATTTGGATCTCTTGTGGAGCTTTGAGGTTTGTTGAAACTTTGATGGTATTTAGGTAGGCTTGGTTGTTGATTTTGATTTTGAGGCGGCCCCAGCGAGATTTGCGGGAGGTCACCGTTTTGAATCTGCTTGAAGATGATGCCTTGTTGGAGGGAACATCTCACCCGTAGCCAATCCCAATTGGCTTCAGCAAATCGGCCATATTCCCATGCCGTAGATATATATATATATAATCTGTGTTGATGGTCTTGGGGCTGAAAAGCCAGAATGTAATATGTGGCCTCATTGTTACGTGCAACAAATTAAGTTACAAAGTTTTCTTTTTCCTTTTTTAAACACATTAGAATTGTTGATTTTGTTCTTTTTCTGTTGATTCTGTTTTTTTTTAAATGTTTGATTTATTTGGGCTTAGTTCCCTTTTGGTAGTCACACCGGCATCCGAATGTCTTGTTGTAATTGTTACTTCTCCACCCCATCCCATGCTCAGCTATTATTAGATTTTATAATTTCTCCCTTCTACTTTCGAGTTCCCCCCCCCCCTTTGTCTTTGTATCATCCAAGGGGAAGAAAATTCGTCTTACCCTTGAGTATTGCTGTATAAATATGGGATTGAGTTTCCTGTCTGACTGCGTAACGTACACTAGCACCTCCTTGTGTTTAACTCTCTCCTTCCACAATAGGGGACATATATGTCATTTCATAGGAGGGGAGGGGAGGAGAGAGATAGACACAAGGAGGTGCTAGCCTATGCTACACAGCCTGGCAGCATTCTTTTTCACATAAATTTATTTCTGTTGTGCCTAAAGAGGGAGGCGCTAGCCTGCACCACACAGCCTGGCAGCAATCTTTCTCCCATAAATTTTGTTCTGTTTTTCATGAAGGGAGCTTCTGTGTCCGTGCCTCCTTGGAGATGTACTAAATCTTGTTTATTAAATCTCTGATCTTTGATTTAATTCATAGTTTCATTGAACTGTCCTAGCCTCTCATTTCACTCTATTTCACATGTGCAGTAAGAGCTACTGCCCTTATTGCACGAGGGTCAAGCAGTTGCTGTCAGAACTAAAAGCAACTTACAAGGCCATTGAACTGGATGTGGAAAGTGAGTACTATATTAGTAACTCGAACCAATTGTCTTTGCTTATATATACTTTATTCAAAAGCCATGGTATGTTTGTCTTCTATATTTTGGGTCATACATACTCAGGTGACAGGTAACATTTGAATCTTTTCCGGTTTACCATGATAAAACAATCTGATAGAACTACAGAAAAGCTCCTTGGAGATTTTCCTTCCCCCTTTCTTGGTTCTTCCCATTATTTTCCACTACTAATATTTCTTCTGTTACTTTTGGGTGTCAGAAGTCAGAACTTGGCTATTAAAAACCATTATTACATTAAATTTGTGAACCAGTTTCAGAAGTTCATATAGGCTTTTAGATGCATTTCTATTTAATGAATCTTTATGTTATGTATCGGTCGGGGGTAGGAGTTGGTATTAAATTATATGTTCTGGGGGACACAATTGTCATGACGTCTGGGCAACCCAAGGCGTTAGAGGGGGTCTGGACACAAGGCAACACCAACAAGGCACCTAGGCAACCGAAGACGCTTGGACCATAGTTGTCAAGGGGTCGCCTAGGCATAAGCGCCTTGGTCGCCTAGGCACCTAGTAAATGTCGCCTTGTGTCTAGGCCCCCTGCAACACCTTGGGTCACCTAGACACAATGCAACTATGGCCTGGGTGCCTAGGTGACTCCTTGACAACTTTGCTGTAAGATATGCCCCTAATAGTATCACTAGAATGAATGTGTACCTAGTACCCAAAAAAAAAATCAAATTTACAAGTGGGATCAATGAAACTGCGGACAAAACAAAATAATCCCATCCTAAAAGAGCAAGATGATCAGCTCTTTTCCTTGCTGGAGTATCTACTGGTGCACACATATACTGTTGTAATATGCCATAGGGTCCAGTTTGGATTATTGAGTTATTTGACAGGAATCTTAAAGCAAGATTTTGTTATAGTTTATAATGCAAACTCTTCAGATTCCAGAATTCCAATACTGTCAGCATGATTGAAGTTGATTTATTGCTTAACTGCCTGCTTTGACATTCTCAGGCACTGAGGCACCACTGCTGAAAAGAAAATTTGTTCTTTCACTCGATGTAAGGGGGGGAGGAGGGGGGGGAGGGGGTGGGGGAAGAAAAAAGATAAAAGATATTCTGCCTTAAATGTTGAGAAAAGTTGTTCAAGTGAACTGCCTTTTATTTCCTTCTATTGTATTTGCCTATTTCTTACAATCACCTTTCCACCCTTCTGAAGCTGATGGAGGCGATATTCAGTCTGCACTCTCAGAGTGGACAGGGCAGAGGACTGTCCCTAATGTGTTCATTGGTGGAAAGCACATTGGAGGCTGTGATGGTATGCCTGTTTCACTTCCTTTTACTTTTGGTTTCCTTACGCTTGGTCACAACTGGAATGAAAACATTTCACTTTGAATCCCCTTATATTGTGTGCGGATAAAGGGATGCTTCAGAATTGATGTAATAATGGGTTTTCGGGAAAGTGAACTTTTTCTCCGATATTATAAATAAAGTGGGTTGGTGTCATATTTAACACAAGTCATTACCCCATCCAACAAGAATGAAATCATCTCTCAGCCAATATTGATTTCTTGATTAGAATGTGTGAAGGGATACATTTCTATTATTCTTTGTGTCTAGTGGTGAATGGGAAGTCCATTTTCTGTTGATGCCATTTGCACTCAGATGCTATGGGCAAACCATAAATAATCAATTTTCATTCCAAGCACCTGAAAGATTTACATCAATTAATTGATATCTGATTTCTGGTGGTTGCAGCAACTGTGGCAAAGCACCAGGAGGGGAAGCTTGTGCCCTTGCTCATTGAAGCTGGCGCTATTACTAAAACTGTTACTGCTTGAAACCAGATGAGGCAGACATGAGCACATTGAAGATGAATGGCTGAAACATCAACAGAGACTAGTAATTATAGACTTCCCATAGAGGGGTTGATGAACATGCTGTTGTGCCTATGATTGCGTGTGTAATAAATAAATAAATAATAAATAAATAAAAAAAAAAGAACTATTTGATGGAATAAAATATATTAGCTGTATTGTTGCAAGCAACATTAATATTAATATGCAAGGGTACAAGCTAAAAGGAATATATATATATATATATATATTCCATTAAATCAACTGGAGGCAAAATAATCTGCTAGAGGACATATTTATGCATTGCAACAGTACCATGAGCAATATATATATAGATATATAATACATTAAATCAGCTAGAGGCAAAATAATCTGCTAAAGGACATATTTATGCATTGCAACAGTACCATGAACAATAAATATATATATATATATATTTATATATATTATATGGAAATTCTAAAAGCATCAGGCAATTGCTTTTCATATTATTTAATTAAAGGGAAAAAGAAAGTTAACTGTTTACGTGTGTCTGTGCATAGACACAGGTGGGCGTGTTGCGTCGTCCCATGCGCTGAAGAATGTAGATGCCTCTATGCGGCCTCTCATTGTTCTGTACAGTAGTCAGTGGTCACATAAACAGGAAGCATTAACTTGCACATAAATTGAAAAAAGAAAGAAGCCTAAAAGGAACCGTGGACTGTACCAGACATAGGGGGCCAAAATGATTGTACCCTGATGAATGGTGGAAATACAATCTTTTTTGATGTTTCTGTGTGTACTCTCATTGATCTCTACGCCGTCCTAAAGGTTGTCCTGTCTTTCGAAACATTGTCCTAGAGAAAAAAGGCAGAAAAGAATCTTGCTAGTCTGGTGTTTCTTACTCTTTGCATAGGGGTGTGAAAAGACCACGCGACCTACATGTGCTGAAGGTGGTGTTTTTTATACCAAATTGGCAGGATTCTTTCTTCCATAAAAAAATATAAATATAATTATTAAAAAATAACTTTTAAATTATTTAAATGGGAGTTCTTTCGTCCTCCCTATCCTCAATACAATGGTATTCGCAAAATTGATAATGGCCATGACACTAATTTTTGGATTGAACCATGGATACCAAATAATTTTTGCTTCATATCCAACTCAAATATCTCAATACCTGACTTGTTGCTCGCCTTTATACAGCTTGCCTTCGTATCGCTCCTATGTAGTGGTTGGCTTTCAAAGTAGTATTTCTACCATACCTGAATGCCTACAGACTAAAAGTTACAAACTAAAAGCTTCACCAGAAGCAAGTAAGGCAAGGTTTTATGCTTCGTACACAAAGCTTGTTCCGTATTTGACTTACGAGCTTCTGTAGTACTCGCCCCTAACAAGCAACAACTAGCTGATCTACAACCACCGTTGCGCTAACGCACAGTAGTTTTATTGCTTCTCTCTACAAGGTAAATGATTTTTCTATTGGGACCAATTGGAATTCTAATCTTTTATCTTTTGTTCTCCTTTGTCATTAATTGATATTTTACAAATTTCTATAGTCTCTAATTCTAATAGATGGTGGTGTAACCTCTCAAAGAAGGGGACTCTTACCATTGGAATGGCTACTAAGTTTCTAAAATATGGCTTGCTTACTAACCCAAATGGAATCTCTAACGGATGCTCACATTGGTGGTGATTCTTTTGGAAACTTCAAATACACCTAAAATTTAAAGTCTTATTTTAGAGATTAACACTTGGAGGAGTTCCCACACAGAACATATTAAGAAAATGGATGACATCATTACCAGCATGAGTCACTTAGCACATTTTTCTCTCGTGATTTTAGTAAGAGAATTTGGGCAGCCAGCCTCTTGGGTCTACGAACTGAAAATGCCTATGCACCTTTGTTAATGAATCTTAATATGTATTTCTTTAATTCCAGTACAATCCCTGCTGATTATCTAAATAATTTCTTTAGTATCTTGAAAATTACATGCTACTTCTTATGGGTATACAAAAATAAAGTTGCTTTCTCCAAGGATAAACCAAATCCCTATTATGTCATGTCCCCTGTTAAACAATGGATTGATCCATATTGCCAACCAGCCTCTCAACTACAGGTGATCATTCATCAAAATGAGTATCCTTTACCATGCTTCTCCTACATTGACAATACTATTATGATTTGTGCTAGTGTCTCAAATGCTAGTGAAAATATTTCCAGGTTGGCCACCCATATAATTAATAAAGGAAAATGTGCCTCATTGAGTGCCAATTACTTGATAGGAAAAATTATTAAAGCCAGTACCAGGGGTCTACTACTTGGATTAACACAAGCATGATCGGAAGGATGGAGGATTTCTGAAATATGAAGCGATTCAGAGGAGTTAGAACACTTATTTTTTTACTATAGTACCACTTCATGGTCTTGGCGCATTGCTCCCATCTTTTTGGATGTTCATATGCTTCCTCCCTCTAACCTCATTTTGTCTCAAGTTTACTAAAGAAGTGGTACTTCTTCTCAAACAACTAGCACATGTAATTATGAATAAAAAAATCTCATCTCACTATCTCAAATGGAGATATTGATGTAATGATACTTCTACAATAATGATTATTTTCATTTTCTCATTAAAAAAAAAAATCAAATAAAATATATAGAGCCTGTTTGCAACAAATGGAACCTTTGAGAAATGACCATGTAAATATTATTGAAATTGTGAAACTACGAGGAAAGGACTAGAGGTGCAAGTTTGGTTGGTTGAGCCCGAGCCCACCTGAAGCCTGCCCTGAATCGGACAGGACCTGGACTGGGATTTTCAACCCATGGGAAGGACCCAGGTTAAGATTCTTAGGTCCGGATTAGGGCCGAGTTGGGCTTGGGATGAGCCTTGGAATCCTATAAATTGGAATAGGAAGACGTAAAGATTTTCTTCAGGTTTGCGTTTCCTAGAGGTTTATATTCAAAAGAGTTAGTAGATGTTACTAAACGACTAGAATTCCCATTGATCTTCTGCTATTTCACTAACTAAAAGAAGAAGAAATAAATAAGTAAAAAGCACTTATGGCCAATTCTAAAGTTTTTTTTTTCTATTGACGGGTATCCTCCATATTAACCCCATAACCATATGTACCGGATCATACCGGGGTTAAATGGGAACCATTCAACCTTCACTGGGTATACCACTCTCCACATTAGTTTTGATGATAACAAACAAGTGAGTGCTCTAATGGTTTTATGCCAAGTGTTAAGTGAAGGATCATGATACAAGGCTGCTTGACCTCAAGAGAGAGAGTATGAAGCCATAGAAGAACTAAGGGGCAAAATGGAGTTCAGGACATGAACGCAAGGAGAACACATTGGAAAGCGTTGAAGATTGCAAGAAGACTTTGACATATACAAGTATTCGAAGATGTGAAGATATCTTGAAGTAGACTAGAATAGGTTTGTAATAGCACACATGACACGCACTACACTCATGCATATAGGTGCTAGCAAGACCTTAGAAGCAACCCACGCAAATGGTCCCTTATGTGTACTTGCAAGCATCTTTAAAACACAAAACAGAGGCCTTCCGGTAACCACCGGATTGAACCGGTAATTATCGGATAGGCTCTGTAAATAAAATACATCTCAGACCTGGCTGACAGAAGTTATCCGGTAACCACCGGATTGAACTGGCAATTACTAGATGCCTTCCGAAAATCCTTCCGGTCAACCGGATTGGTTTTGGGTGAACAAAACATCTCAGACATAGCCAACAGAGGCCGACCAGTAACTACCAGATTGAACCGGTAATTGCTGGATGACCTCTAAGATTTTCCAACGGCTATATTTTGAACCCCACGGCTATCTTTTTTACCATAACAGCTAGTTTTGGGTAGAGGTAACATGATCCGATATTACTGAATGAGTAAATTTCTACCCGATAGAGATTATACTCCTTCCAATTTGGGTGATTCTATTACCAAAACTAAGCCTAACCCTCACCTATAAATACCTAAGAAGCTCTTAATTAAAAAATAATAATTCCTAAGCTTAAGAGCACATTCTAAAGAGCTTTAAGAGTTAAAAGCATTCTACTTTACTTGAGTGACTTAGTCTTCAGCATATTACAAAGAAAAACTAGGTCTTCTATATTCTCACTGCGCAAATCAAAGACTTAGAGAAGACTTATAATGTGCATTCATTCATTATTATATTCTTCATTTGCACCACACCAGAGGTAACCCTCTTTATTCCACTATTTCTACTTTTTTATTTTACATTAAGTCCTAAACTGTACTTAGGATTTGTGTAAGGATCCTCTTATCCTTAAAAGAGTAAGGTGTCTCTCTACCTTGAAGGAGATTATAAAAGGTGTCTCTCTACCTGGAAAAGGGACTGTACGGATACTCTTGTCCTATAAGATTATAAAAGGTTTCTTCTCTATCTACTGTATTGAAAGGGAAAGCTAGTAGAATACCTTACAAGAGGACTCTTGTAGAGAATGGACTAGACTCAGGTTGAGTCAAACCACTATAATTCTTGGTGTTGTGTGATTGTGAATATTTTATTTCATTCCGCATTTGTTATTTACAATCACACTTGGGATAATAATTTGTTAAGAATTGAATTTTCACTAATATAACCTATTCACCCCCTCTAGGTTAGTTCAACTGAAAGTAGTTAAGAGCACTAAACAACCCGTGTGAGTGGCCCCAAGAAGATAAGAGGAGTCGAATTCAGAACCACACGCTTCTTGAGGCAAAGGTCCCTTGCCAACTCAGCTATCCCTTGGGGTTCCAATTCTAAAGTAATTTGCAGGAATCAATGATAATTATAACTGAGTTGATCAATTTCTATTTGAATTCAAATTCCTCTCCTACTCAACCTGTTATAGCATTATCGTCTCCCACACCAGTCACTGAACCACAACTTTCTTCACCATCATCTTTTGTTTGTCCCTGCCCTAAAATGACTATCCCAGGCATTTGATCCTCCCACCTTCCACTTGTCCATTTCCACCCTTTCCCCTATCATCCACACCCTCCACTGTAACATTTGAAATTTGTCCCAATGTAGGGAGGATAAGACCATAGTTTTTATTTTTTTTTTGATAAGTGGATAACACCATATTTGATCCCCATTTTAGCTACGGAGTCAACAACTCTTGACTATAATTCACCTTAGTTGATCTCCATTCAAATAACAACTTCTTTGCCACAAACCTACATCCTGATGTCTCTCAAGTTCTTCTCTCTTTGCTTTCCCATCTATCCATTGTTTCCATTATAAGTCCTAATCAACAATTGCATACTATTGAGAAGAGTCTTCATCTTAAACAACAATCTAACTTCACAATTTAGGTGTGTATGCCAATGAAATACCCATCCCTATCCCATCAACAACCTCGTCAGTTCCTGATATCCCACACCACAAGTGCAAATACTTTCAAACTAAGGGGTGCCAATGGGTCGGGTTGGACTGAGTTTTTTAAACCCATAACCTAAGGTCTCTTAACTCAACCCTAGCCCTAAATTGGACTGAGATAAGCCCAACCCTGTTGGGCTTAGTCCAACCCAACTCAGCCCTTTGGACCCTAATTGGGCCGGGCTTAGTCTAACCAGCCTAGCCCAGTGCTATTGGTTACTTTGTGTGTGTGTGTGTGTGTGTGTGTGTGTGTGTGAGAGCGAGTGAGTACTATTGGTTATATTTGGTTGCTTGATCTTGATATATTGCAAAAGTTAAAAACCAATTGTTTACATATATGTAGATTGTTGAAAATTAAAGATTTTATTGTAGATATTTTCCTATAATTAATCATTTATAATTATTAACATATTTATATTATTATGTACTTAATATACAGGGTTGGGTTGGGTTGAGACCTCAACCCAGTACCAACCCAACCCAACCTCAAGCCTGAAATTTTCAACCCTTACTTACTCTATGGGTTAAAATCACAACCCAGACCATGTTCAGGCTGACTGAGCTTTTTTGACACCCCTATCTCAAACCTTATCTCCACAACATATCTGTCCCAATCTTTTTTATTCGGGAAAAATACGCACAGAATGATACACTCGTGGTGGCTGAGATTTTCTAGCTTTTTCTCACCTTATTAGTTTGCATCTGTCCCAATGTGACCTACCTCTGATAATATCTTCATAGTTTGTGAGCTTTTTATTACGAAAGAAAACAAAAGAGGAGTAAGAAAAAGTTCATCGCCTTGAAGCTTGATATGAAGAAAGCTTATGATCACTTGGAGATTTCATCGAACAAATGTTGTTGAAATTGGGTCAATGGTCACTAAGTTAGGGTAGTTATGTCTTGTATTACAATATTATTTTATCACCTCCTGATCCATGGGGCTGCTTGTGATACGATTTTACCATCCAAAGGGATCTGTCAAGATGATCCTTTTCATCTGCTTTATTCATTCTCAAATCTCATACCTTAAGTTGTCTTCTTATCAGGGTTGAGAGTGGTGGGTTAACTCATGGAATAAAAGTTTATGATAGCCAAAACTCATCCCAAGTTGAAGAGAAATATGGGTTCCTTTTTTTCTTTTTCTAAAACGGGTATCCAAGCCTTCAGCCATTCAAATTTCATTGAAAGCAGTGAAGAACACAAAACACCCCTGTGTGAGTGGTCCCAAGAATATAAGAGGAGTGCACTAAACACCCCCGTGTGAGTGGCCCCAACGAGGTAAGAGGAGTCGAACTCAGAACCACACGCTTCCTGAGACGAAAGTCCCTTGCCAACTTTGCTACCCCTTAGGGTTTATCTTAAAAGTATCTTTATTTAATGGTATTTCAGTGATAATTGACTGGAAGCTTGAAGGGTGGAAAATCAAATTATTATTTCTTATTGATAATGAGATATTACTTAAATCTGTGGTTTTTTCATTGTCAATTTATGCTTGTATGTGTTTCAAAGTATTATCATCAAATCATAAGCACCTCCGGAGGGAAGCAACAAATATCTTTTTGGGTGATAATTCTGAAAAGCTTAAGATGCATTGGTTGTCTTAGAAATTTGTGCCTTTCAAAGGAGAAAGGAGGGTTAGGATTTCGAGATCTATCCCTTTGTAACAATGCTTTGCTTTCTAAAATTGCTTGGCGTTCTTTACAAGGGTGATTACTTAAGACTATATACTACCCTCACTTTCAGTGGCTAGCAATGGTCATCAATTGAGTTGAGAAGTATCATTGAAGGCCAACATGTGTTAAAGGTTGGTCTTTTACAATGTGTACGACACTGAGGGGAATATTCATATTTGGTAGGACAAGGGTTCCAACATTACTAGTTAGGGCTCAAAATCTTGTCTAATCAACTTGTGGATGCTAACCAAAGGGGGTTGTGAAGGCAGTTTTGTTGGAAAATAGGGATCGATCTATGGGAGAGGGATAGGTATGCCGCCGATATCAAGTATGCTAGCAGATAGCACCAATAAGATCACATGATGGAGTATCATTCAGGAAGGATATGAGGGTCATTTCACAAAAAAGGAAGAGAGAGATAGACACAATGGGTGCTAGCATACTTGATCTCGGCGGCATACCCAACATTTTCCCATATATATATATATATATATTTATACTAAGAAGAGAAAAAAAACATTAAATAAAAACCAAACGTATGTCTACATCATTACCAGGGAGGGAGATATGTGTTTTATTATGCATAGTTTGGTAGGCAATAATTTTAAGAAAATTTATATTTTAATTAATTTTTACAAACGTTAGGATAGCTTAGTGGTGGTAGCTTCAGCTTGTGGAGTCGGCACCTAAGGGAGGAGGTCGTGGGATCGAACCCTGTCATACGCATTGTGTGAGTGTGTGTGTGTTTATTTTCTTATTTATTCTATACCCACTCGTGGGTTGCCCAGATGGTTAGGGCGAACTGGGGATTGTGTGGATTAGGCGCACGGTCTCAAGTTCGACTCCCCATTTGTGCATCTGCGATTTAAAAAGAAATTATAGCGGTAGGTTGCTGTGCTAGTCTCCCCAAGGATTAGTCGAGGTGCGCGTAAGCTGGCCCGAACACCTTGTTTAATCAAAAAAAAAAAAATTTTAAGAGAAAATACCACTTCATTGGTAGGACTGAGCCAAAAATTTGTGTTGGAAATGATGTCATAGACATCCAAAAAACATGGGACGATGCTTCAAGGCCAAAACTTGGTACTTCTTTTTTTTTTTCCTAAAATAAGCTATTCAAGCTCCTCTGAGTCACTCCAGACTTCCATCACCTGCCACCCATTATCTCGAGCTTACTTTAATCCATATAAAAAACTCATTGTGACCACTTCAATAATTTTTCCTGTCATAAGATAGTTAGTAGTCAATGATACACATTTTTCATTTATAATAATGCAATATGCCCAAGCCAAGATGTTTTGACATGAGTTATGTGTTCCAGTGCAAATCATGATAGTGAAATCAATGTGAGGAATGTTCAGAATCAATGGTAGGTTTTAGAATTTGCCCTGTTGCCTTGCATTTTGTTTAATTCACCCTATACTTTTGTTTCATAATTCATTGATCAAAGTAATAGAGTTTGAAGGCATGATATTTTATGTGATCTATTTTTTTTTTTTTTTTTGCAACTGCATTAAAATAAAAAAAAATGAAAATTATAAAAAAATCAGCTTGAACAAGCCCAGGCCAAAAGAAGGAGAGCCAAATCCCACCTTGGCATGGCCATCAACAGTGATACAATCCGCTAGACTATAAAAAATAAAACCATTTGACATAGCATCAATGGCTAATTCCTCAGAGATATGGGGATGACCATAGCAGTTGAGACCCCAAACTTTACAGCATCTTTGGTAAAAAAATCCGCAATTGGGTTGGCCTCTCTATAACAATAGATCTTCCCAAAAATGGAATTAAGGAAAATCTATAAGAAGACACAATCTTGTAATATAAACCAAGGAATGCACTTCGATTTTATCATAATTTCTTTAAGAGGATCAACTAGAATGGGGTTGCTAGTAAAATCGGTATACTCAGTTAAAAGTTCTTATCATTTACTATCTAATTAAGTTGAACAGGAGGAGTTGGCTCCTGCTTTCTCATCTACCACTAGCTATCATGATTTTCATATTGCGTCTGTTATCCCCCATCCTAAAACTGCTTCAATTTCTACTTGTCACCAATCGCCAAGAGAGCACACATAGGTTCCTCCTCTTGCAGATTTTGCCAAGATGAATTGTGGGGATCATGGGGAACTCAAAAAATAGGGGAAGGAGAGCGTGGAGTGGACTTTTCAAGCATTTTACAATCCCTATCTATAGATTCCATGGCAATAGATAGAAGGCAGTTTTATCGTTGTTGTTAACCTCACGTCCATTCCTATTCTTAATAATCTCCATGAAAAGACTACCATGATTTCCGACCAAACCAAGGGATATTGGATATCCATTATTTGTAGTTTCTTCTCTAACAAAATTTCTCCCTCATATTATCAATGAAGCAATGGTGATAAGATCAGTAATGTTAGCGTCTATCTCAAAAGGATATGATTCGATAATTATTGGATTTGATAACTAGGGGGTGATTGTTCAATCTTCAAAACAATGACTGTTGGAATTTAAGTTTTAAACTATAGTTAAATAGGTCTTTTCAAAATGGTCTTTTTCGAAATCCAAAGTAATCTTTTTAAATTCAGCTTTCCCCCTCAAAAGTGTCTCTTCTACTTTTACAATTATGTCTTTAGCACTTGTGGAATTGTGAATGAGCTAAAGACAACTCACAAAAGTTTAATCCCACATTGCTTAGGTATGAAAGAAAACTTGGATATATATATAAGGGTGCAAGCCCTTTGGAGAAGCACTCTCCCTTGTCATGTGTGTGTGGGGGTTCCTGGGGTGCTTTTGAATCGCTTGCATGTGGCCGAGGTCGGGTATGAGTGTGTGTGGTTCTAACAACCTATTTTTTACATGTTGAAAGTTTCACACCTTACACGTATGTACATACTTGTTTGTACATTCACCTATACATATCAGTATATGGATATGTTGTCCCTTACATACATGGAGGTGTGACTCTCTACGTATGGGTACCTATACAGGTATATCCATTCATATACAGAGGCCTACATTCCATATATACAATATTCTATATCCTGGGTACTGTACTAAAATACGTACTGTGAGTGGGAGTGTTTTGTTCACTGTTTTACTACAAGTGCTTACTATTTTATTGCAAGTGCTTCTGTTCACTATTTTCGTTCTGTTATCAATTCTCTTTGAATACCTGAGTATTACCTTCGGACATACCTGTGGGAATTGCTTATTAGAGTGCACCTTAAGCAATTGGGGAGTTGTTTCATCTTGGAAGTGAGAACGTATGGTTAACCTGGTTGCATACATATATACGGGGCGTTCAAATACCTTAAGGAGAGCCTATATATATATATATATATGACTCAACTCTACTTAAGACAAATGATTTCTGCTACTGTTTCAAAGGATTGATTGAACAAGTAAGTCATCTTTTACTTGTAATTACATTTCAATTAATATAATTATTTTTGTCAAAGTCTTATACCTATTGCCTGGTTTCTATTTCTTACAATCTTAAGGTATTTGAAACTAGGTATAAGGCTATGGCAAATGATACGGATTCGAATACACCTAATGCAAATGCTGAAATTAACAGAAGTGGTGCCACACCAACTTTGCCTACCAATACTAATGTACCAATTCCTACTGTCAACTTTGCTCCACCATTACTACTGTCACACCCAGTTCTCACAGAACCGGACCGGTGACTGAGTTAACTCATGTAACCTAAACCTTGCCAGGATCATTTGATGCAGTAACCACAATACAACATACACTCAACTAAATAAAGAAAAATTTGTAATTCAATGGAAGTCTTGTATGTATATACCTGTAAATGCCCCAATACTCTTGATACTCAAATTGTGTTACATAGTACATTTACATGTGAGCCCGTAGGTGTGATATATACACAAAAAATACAATTTAAATATTCAGAGCACAAAAAGGATAACATAACAAAGAATAAAAAAGAATCTCAGGTCTAGTATTACTGTTGCTATCTCACAACATAGCTCTCGCACGGGCACTCAGCACCCTGCCCAAGATCTTTAGGGACCCATCAGTCCTCAGCTAAAAATTCTACAGTGGGTCCCGGCTCTAGCACCTCAGCTGGATAACCTGCAAAATCGTCTAAAAATGGTATGCACATGGGATAAGCTCACTAGTCTAGTAAATGAAAAGAAAGACCAAGCAAACATTCGCAATACAAATGAACCTATATGCATGCAAGTCCATTTTATTATCCTAAATCACCTATGCAACATTTCTCAGTCATAAGTTATGTGCTACTCACAACCACAGTGCACGTATGCCCTGGGTACGAGTTGCGAACCCCATCCCGCGATACACCCATAGGGTGTTGGAGAAGGCTAGCAGTGGATACCGAAAAAGTAAATTGCTGTTCCGCAGCGACATTGAAGTAAATTGGGCCTTACCCTGTATTAAAGTAAATTGGGCTTTGCCCTATATTAAAGTAAAAGTAGTATGATTGGCCCTCTGATTATATCACTAAAGTTGCCGACTGTCCTAGTGATCAGTCAGGCGTACTTCTAATCGCCACCATTAGTACACAACCTCAGGCTTCCTCCCAGTGATATACCCAGCACCTAAACCCCTATTGGGAAGGGTCGTAGCATAGAGAGATGTCATTCCTAGACGCATGCTTCTATATGGGATAATACGACTATATAGTGCCACCGTGTCCCATTCTACGGGCCACTATGCATTCGTTTTCAAGTCGACTACGACATCTAATCTAGCAATGCATCATATTTAATAATTAAAATTGTCCATCTCATAATCCATAGCAAGAATTAAGTATTTAATAATTAAAGTTATAGCATAACAAATCATAAACGAGTTTCATAATGCACAAGACAATGCATGCAAATGGCATTCGTGGATGACTAGTCTACACACATTAATAAAATGATGACATGGATAATCTACAATAATAATGGAATGATACAAAAACACTCCAAAAATAAAGTTAACATCCTTTCCCCAGTTACTTTTTATGTACAATAGTTCACGCTTGGTACAAGTGAGATCTGGAGCGAGAAAACGTAATTTCCTAGTATAACCCAACATAAGCAAGTGAGTTTAGCATTTCTCCACTTGGGGTCAAATTCGATGAAGTATGATGTTCAAAATGCGTTAAAAATCATAAAAAAAGGTTGCTCGACAAATTTGGGCCCTATCAGAGTCCGATAGGCCTCACTTGCAGGTCAACTAGTGGGCCAGGTGCTCGCTGGTCTCATCCGCTGGTTGGGCCAGGGGCTCTAACCAAACCGATGGGCCCCTATCAGTAGGTAGGGGACCCGCCTTGGCCCATCGGTTAGGCCAGAAGCCCAACCAGGACAGGTGGGCTCTGGATTTGTGAGTCCATTACTTCCCAGGGCACCCACCAATTAGAATCGGGATTCTGCTGATCACTTCCACTCTTCATCCCACCTTGGGAAAATCATATGGGGTCAATTCGATCATATTTTTCACTCATATAAGGTCCCGTATTGTGATTCTAACCTAGATCTAGGGTTGATTCAAGGTTTTAAGCACAAATCTTACCTATTTACTCAATAACATCTTCAAAACTCCAAATCTCTTCTTCAACTCAAGAAATCATCAAATGCTCTTCAAATCTTGCGATTTCTTCAACTAAACCTTCAAATCAACATGTAGGTCTTCCATTAAACCTTAGATTCATTTTCTCAAGTGGGATTAATAAGATCTAAAGGTTTTCTACCTGAATCAAAGGGTTTCACTTAAGGTTTCTTGAGGGTTTAAGAAATATAGCTGTTACTCACCTCAAATCGTAGATCTCAAGACAATGATCACTTTTTCGGTGCTAAAATGGAAAGATCT
Source organism: Macadamia integrifolia (assembly GCF_013358625.1). NCBI lineage: Eukaryota > Viridiplantae > Streptophyta > Magnoliopsida > Proteales > Proteaceae > Macadamia > Macadamia integrifolia. The sequence goes on along the minus strand of NC_056568.1, from coordinate 4,317,787 downwards.
AACCTCGGCATCGCACCATGAGCATTTCTTCCTCTTATTCCTCCCTTTTTCTTTCTTTCTTTTCTCTCTCTTCTTTACTCTTCTCACCAACATTGTAAAACATTAAAAGAGGGAAAAGAAGAGTAATACTTGTTATTTATACCTAGGTCAAAATATCTAATGACCAGATTGATAGGTCACACTGGTGGGTCTGACCCACCCATGACCACCCACCAGTCAGCTGAGACATAGCCAAATAATTGGGATTTTGATGAGACTAGGCTCCCGACATGTATTTCACTCCCGGTATATGATTTAAACATATGTACTCGTCATAAAATATGGCTACATACTTATATTGTCTGTACATGGCCTTGTGATACATGCAAGTGCATGGCTTGGGTATGCAGACTTCACTAGGCATTGGTTCAGACTCGTTTGGCCAACCCGAGTTTAGAGTCACCCTTGCCATCATGTTTCATAGGGTACCCGTCACAACTAGTTCGGGTTTAGATCCTGTACGATCAAATCGAACCAACCAGGTAAATAAATTAGATTTAAAAAGTAGGGTATCACAACTACCTATTTACCTTTCAACATCCACCAATGTTGTGCCTACAGTTGGATCCCTTCAACCTGTCATGGAAAAGATGAGGATCATTTCTGAGTTTGAAAAACATGACCAATTCAACGGTCAAAATTTCAAGAGAAAAAGCAAATGCTTCTGTTCACTTTGTCTCAAATTGGGGTTGCTTTTCCATTGACTGAACCCAAGTCTGTTACAAAGTGAGGATCCTAAACTTGAAGCAAAAAGACTTGCTTGGGTGGAGGCCGATTTTCAATGCAAGAATCGGATTTTGAATGCAATTTCACTTGAGTTATATAATGTTTATAATTCTTTTGAAAGTGCACACATGATATGGGATGCTCTATCCAAGAAGTACAATCTTGAGGATGCAGGGAGTTGTAAGTATGTGGTGTCTAACATTTTGAATTTTATTATGTCTAATGGAGAGGACATTTCCTCCAAGATTGACAAATTTCATATACTTGTTAGGAAGCTAGCAAAGGAAAATATAATTCTGTTGGACGCATTTGTCACTAGTTCATTGATTGAGAAACTCCGTTCTTCTTGGAACCCATTTAAGTTAACTATGAAGCACAAGAGAAAAGAGTGGACCTTTGAATAAGTTGTAGTCCGGATCAAGATAGAGGAAAGGAACCATGCAAAAGACAAGACTATTGAGACTTCCAAACTCAAAGCAAATTTGGTTGAAACAGGGAAGCAAGGAAACTCTAAGAAGGGCCTTCATGTTAAGAAGGACAAGTCTTTCACGAAAAAGAAAAGTAATTGCTTCATTTGTGGAAAACCAGGTCATTTCAAGAAGGATTACTTGAGCAAAAAGAAAGGGTCTGAAAAGACTAAGATTAATCTCATTGAAAGTGAGATTTTTACTGCAATGATAACAGAAGTTAATATGGTTGAATAACCAACGGATTGGGTACTTGATACTGGTGCTACAAGGCACATCAGTGGAGATCGAAGTTCCTTTTCTAAGTACTCTATTATAAAAATTGATGACAAGGTCTTCATGGGAAATTCTCAATCATCAAGTGTGGTTAGAAAAGGTCAAGTAACAATAAAACTTACTTCTGAAAAGACACTTGTTTTGGAAAATGTACTCCATGTTCCGGATATAAGGAGAAATCTAATTTCAGGGCTACTTCTAAACAAGGCCAGGTTGAAGTTGTCTTTTGAGTCGGATAAAGTTGTATTGTTGAAAAATGATGTATTTGTAGGCAAAGGTTATTTAAGTGATGGTTTGTTTGTATTAAATGTATTTAAAACTATTAATGAAATGTCAAGTTTTTCTGTTTACTTTGTTGACTTTTATGATTTATGACATGGTAGATTAGGACATTGTAGTCCTCCTTACATTTCTAAAATGTACAAATTAGGATTGCTTAAAAATAAAATTAAGCCTACTCTAGATAAGTGTCCCACTTGTATATAGGCTAAGTTTACCAAAAAACCTCATAAATCTATTGTTAGGCAAAGTGATTTACTAGACTTGATACATAGTGATTTAAGTGATTTTAAGTCATATAAATCAAGGGGTGGTAAAAATTATATTATAACTTTTATTGATGATTATTCAAGATTCACCATGTTGTATTTACTTAATTCAAAAGATGAAGCAGGAAATGCTTTTATATTATACAAAACTGAAGTTGAAAATCAACTTGGAAAGAAAATTAAAAGACTTAGGACTGATAGAGGTTCAAAATATTTTAGTATAAATGAATTTTGTGAAAATCATGGTATAATTCATGAAATTACAGCTCATTATCAACTTGAATCAAATGGTATAGCTGAAAGAAAAAATTGAACATTAAAAAAGATGATGAATTTAATGTTAATTAGTTCGGTTTTACCGCTTGATATGTGGGGTGAAGCAATTCTATCTGCTTACTATATTTTAAATAAGGTACCCCATAAGAAGACTGGTATGCTACCATTTGAATAATGGTATGGTAGAAAACCTAGTATAAATCATTTAAAAGTATGAGACTATTTATCAAAAGTGGTAATTACTGAACCAAAGAAAAGAAAACTAGGGCCTAAGACTTTTGATTGTATGTTTATTGGATATGTAAAGCATAGTTATGCATATCGTTGTATGGTTCTTAAAACCATAGATGATGTGTGTAAAGAAAATGATATTGTTGAATTTTTTGATAATATTTTTCCTTTTAAGTCCAGCTTACAATTAAGTAAGGAAAATATTAATGACTTAAGTATAGAAAAAGACTAAAGTTTAGGAGAAGAAATGTCGAAAAGAAGTGATCCTGCATCCAATGAAAATGAAGCAAGTCAACTAAGGAGAAGTAAGAGACAAAAGAAATCTACTTACTTAGAAGATGATTGGTTTGTCTATCTTATAGACAAGGATCCTCTTATGTATAAAGAGGCAATAGCATCTTAAGATGCGGTATTCTAGAAAGAAACTATAAACAACGAAATAGATTCTATTTCATCCAATCATACTTGGGAGTTAGCTAATTTGCCACTAGGGTTTAAAGTGTTAGACACCAAGTGGATATTTCAAAAGAAATTAAAACATGATGGATTACTTGATAAGTTTAAAGCTAGACTTGTTGTTAAAGGTTTTAGACAAAAGAAAAAATATAGATTATTTTGACACTTTCGCTCCGGTTGCTAGTATTACTGCAATACGAGTAATGATAGCAATGGCTTCTATCTATAATTTGGTAATGTACCAAATGGATGTGAAGACAGCATTTTTAAATGGTGACTTAGAAGAAGAAATATACATTAAACAACCTGAAGGGTATACAATATCTAGAAAAGAACAAAAGATTTGTAAACTTGTAAAATCTCTATATGAATTGAAACAAGCACCAAAACAATGGTATGCTAAACTTGATATAGTATTAATATCAAATGGTTTTGTTGTAAATGATGTTGAAAGATGTTTATATAGTAAATTTTATCAAGGTAAAGGTGTATTTATACTTCTTTATATGGATGACATGTTAATCATGAGTACAAATTTAGATATTGTTATGCAAATTAAAAATCTATTGATGTCCAATTTTGATCCAAAAGATTTGGGTGAGACTGATGTTATTCTTGGTATCAAGATAATTAGTAAAAAAATTGAGATAATTTTATCTCAAGCACATTATGTGGAAAGTATGCTTAAGAAGTATAACTATTATAACTCACCAAAGATAAATACACCTTTAGAGGTGGGATGCCATTTACAAAAGTATTTGGGTGAACCAATAAATCAAAAGAAATATTCACAATTTATTGGTTCTATTTCATATTTGATGAATTGTATTATGCCTGATATAGCATTAGCAGTTGGAAAGTTGAGTTAACACACTCACAATCCAAGTAAAGAGCATTGGCATGCCCTAGATAGACTAATGAGATATCTAAAGGGTACTATAAATTATGGTCTTCATTACAGTGGTAATCCTACTGTTTTGGAAGGCTATTGTGATGCTAATTGGATATCAGATACAAATGAATCCTTAGCAACTAGTGGATATGTATTCACACTAGGTGGTGGAGCAGTTTCATGGAAATCAGTTAAAGAATCCTATGGTACAAGATCCACCATGGAAGCAGAATTTATTGCTTTAGAAAAGACTGGAACTGAAGCTAGTGGCTTAAACATCTAGTGGTAGATTTTCCATTATGGCTAAAATCGATGCCTTCTATATCACTTCATTGTGATAGTCAAGCATCTATAGCTAAAGCAAAAATCAGAGTATACAATGGAAAAATGAGACATATTCGTCTTAGACATAATCTAGTAAGGTAATACATAAATGAAGGGATAATAGCTGTTAATTTTGTGAAATCAGAAAGTAATTTAGCTGATATATTCACAAAACCAATGCCTACTAAGGTTATAGATGATTTATTTAAAGGAATGAGCTTAAGGCCTATGTCATAGGTCATGTGATGGACACCTAACCTATATGAAGAAGTTAAATCCTGAATTAGGTTCAAATGGTACAAACGAAGTCATTGGATGACCTGCTAAGTATTACTATTCAATTGCTCATTCTGGCTAGATAGTAAAGTAGTACCACCACAAAGAAAAGATGATGAGTTATAAACTCTTAATTAAGCCGAATCTCACGAACTGTGGGGGTGTGTTAACTGTGGTGCACACTATGGGCTGACCTAAGTGGATGTAAGGGGTGTGGCCGTCATTCAATGAGAATTTTAAAGACAAATTCTCTAAACATCAATAAGACCAAGAAAGGGGGACAAAGCTGGTAAAAAATTTTCAATATTGTCATATTAAATGTTGTCACGAACGTCGACTGGCAGGATATGACTGATGACCTAACTGGCTACACAAATGAGGAAAGGCTCAAGAAGTCTGACTTCACTTGTACTCTGTAGTGTAGTTCATCAGGCCTAGTATAGATTTAAGTCTTAAAGACACCTGCAACGATGTGCCCTACTATGTTTAAGATACTTAGTTATTCTGTTTCCGATTTTGTCGATATATTTGAAACTTGTGGGGGAATTGTTGGAATTTAAGTTTCAAACTATAGTCAAATTGGTCTTTTCAAAATGGTCTTTTTTGAAATCCAAAGTAGTATTTTTGAAATTCAGCTTTCCCCCTCAAAAGTGTCTCTTCTACTTTTACAATTTTCTCTTCAGCACTTGTGGAGTTGTGAATAAGCTAAAGACAACTCACAAAAGTTTATCCCCACATTGCTTATGGATGAAATAAAACTTGGATATATATATATATATATATATATGAATGTTTGTTAAGCATGCAAGCCCTTTGGAGAGGCACTCTCCCTTGTCATGTGTGTGTGTGAGGGGATTCCTGGTGTGCTTTTGAATCGTGTGTGCTCCTAGAGCTGAGCCGTGCCGTGGCCAAGGCCGAGGCTGAGACCGAGGTTAGGGTCCAAGGATTAGTACGGGTGTGGGTGTGGGTGGTTCAGTATATGAATACATTGTCCCTTACATACACAAATGTGTGACTCTATACGTATAGGTACTTGTACAGGTATACCCATTTGTATACAGAGGCCTACATTCAATATACAGAATACTATATTCTGGGTACTGTACCAAAATACATACTGTGAGTGGGAGTGTTTTGTTCACTGTTTTATTGCAAGTGCTTCTGTTCACTGTTTTCGTTCTGTTATCGGTTCTCTTTGAATACCTGAGTATTACCTTCGGACATACCTGTGGGAATTGCTTATTGTAGTGCACCTTAAGCAACTGGAGAGTTGTCTTATTTTGGAAGTGAGAATGTACGGTCATCCCAATTGCATACATATATACGTGGCGTTCAAATACCTTAAGAAAAGTATATATATATATCTATATATACGACTCGACTCTACTTAAGACAGATGATTTCTGCTACCGTTTCAAAAGATTGATTGAACAAGTAAGTCGTCTTTTACTTGTAATTACATTTCAATTAATATAATTGTTTTTGTCAAAGTCTTATACCTATTGCATGGTTTCTATTTCTTACAATGACTCCATTAGTCCTTTGTTGATACGTCCATTCGAGAGGATGTTCGAATTTTGGTTTCTTACTTAGTTTCTTGTACTTTCAAATATGTTCCAAGATTATACCAGAAAAAAAAAAAGTATGTTCCAAGAAAGCTAAGCAACATTGCTGACTCCTTGAATAGAAAGAGTATAATCCATAATGTGTACGATGATTTGGCCTATATTTCATCCATGGATATAGAAAATGTGGTATTATGCTCTTTCCATGAATTCTCTCCACTTAATCATAAATAAAGTCTTCTATTTACAAACCACACCTCCACCCCCTCAAAAAAAAAAAAAAAAAAAAAAAAAATTGCTATGATTATTTTAAATTATGGTTGGTGAAACAATAAGACCTTGAAAGCTGCTTTTTCAAGTATCAGTAGTAGGACGTTCTGTCAATCGGGAAAGGTTTTTGGTGACAACACCTGGAGATATTAGAAGTGAGAATGTTGACTTGAGTAACGAGAAATCCTATGAAAAACAGGATCGTTTGCTAGTGGAAGGATTTCTGCGTTCAGTTAATCTACGCAAAGTGAATCGGTCCTTAAGGAACCCTGAAAGGGCTGTCGTCCGATGTGTACACAAAAGTAACGAAGTTGCTTAGACTACCAAACCATGCCTTTCTGTTGGAGTGAATTGGATGATCGGGCCTAAGGAACAAGCAAAGGATGAGCGTTGGCTAATCTACGACCACCGTTATGTGTTAACACACAATAATTTAGAACCAGCCTGATCTAGCACCACCCTCAAATCTCCTTTTCCTAATATGAACCTCGAGTCATCAAGCAACCACATTTGGTGAGAATCGAAAGAGCAAAAATCCTATATATGGGTACAAGTACCACAATCCTTATTCCAAAGTGCGTAAGGGTGAAACCGCAGCCGTCAGATCTTTATCAGACAAAATCTGTTTAAATTGGAGATAAAGTTCTGACGGTTAAGATTGGGTATTTGAGGACTTTTGCCTCAAATCGAACGGCAGTAGACAATGTCAAAGCTTTTCGTGTGGGGCTGAGATCATTGGAACATTCTTCCCCTTGAGAAATATTCCTTATCAAGAAATGAAAGAAGGCAATAAATGGATGGGCCCCTATATTGATATAGTTCGGTCCCGCAATTGGATGGGCCAATTTTAAACTATATTTTATGTAATAATGTTCGTTGATTCCAATCCGTTGGCTTGGGAATTAAGAGTATTTTCCATCATAAAAACCCCATGACCACGAAGACTCGAAAGCCGAACTGATACACTGGCTTATCCTACGTGGCTAAGAAAAACGTGGAACTCAGTCATGTCAGATAAAAGGACCGGCATCCCGTGGACGTCCTTCAACTCTCTCTCACTTTTGCTCCTTTCATCGATCTCGGTGGGGGAATCTTTCAAGCTCAGAGAGAAACGAAGCAGGAAAGCTAACGCACTAAACCCTGATCTCGGTGATCGGCCATGGCTTCTTCTAAAGAGCGTGTGAACTTCGTTTACATCGCTAAGCTCGCAGAACAGGCCGAGCGCTACGATGGTTAGGGTTCCTTCTCTCACCTTTCTCCCTCTAGATCTATAATCTGAACGGTGTTTAGGTGGAAGCATTTGATGGAAGCTTTTTTTTTTTTTTTTTTTCCCGCTTCTGATTTATGTTATCTTCGTTGAATTCCTGGCAGAAATGGTGGATTCAATGAAGAAAGTCGCGAAGCTCGATGTGGAATTGACTGTTGAGGAGAGGAATCTACTCTCTGTTGGCTACAAGAACGTTATTGGTGCCCGTAGGGCTTCATGGAGGATCCTGTCATCTATCGAGCAGAAGGAGGAGGCCAAGGGAAACGATGTGAACGCGAAACGGATCAAGGAGTACCGACAGAAGGTCGAATCAGAGCTCTCCGGCATTTGTAACGATATCATGACTGTGATCGATGAGCATCTGATTCCTTCGTCTTCTGCTGGAGAATCCACCGTTTTCTACTATAAAATGTGAGAGATATTGTTGGATGATCTCCGGTGTTTTTGTTGCTATTTTGAAGGGCGCTTTTAGTACGGATTTTTTTTTGGTTGCAGGAAAGGGGATTATTATCGTTATCTTGCAGAATTTAAGGCTGGTAACGAGAGGAAAGAGGCTGCTGATCAGTCACTCAAAGCATATCAGGTATGTGACGAAAGATTAGATTTTTACCAGTAACATCTTTCTTCTGGCAATGCAGCATATCCGATTTCTTGATCTGTATTTATTTTGCACTTGTAGTTACTTAACTTTGGATATTTTATGTCTGTAAAAGTCAGATCTTGATGTTCTTTGAGATAGTCTACCGTACTATACGTACTTGAACAAAAATGCCCTTTTGGTTATCGGACTGCATTTTAAGCACCATTTAACCTGGCTGTAAATAAATTGAGATTTGAGAAAATTATTCAAATTACTCAACGTTATCTGAACTTTATCTTTGACGTGCTGTTCTTCAGAACAGCCTCTCCGTTCATTTTAAGTGAGAGAGATTTTGTATGGCAAATCATTACTCTTGCCTTCAATTTAATGAGTTTGAAATTCATACTATCAAAACCGTGGTTCCTGAGGCTCTGACTGGTCATAAGTAAAAGGAAAGGGAAGAGGAGAGAAATTTGTTTGGAAAGGAAACTTTTCTAGTCATGATTGTGTAACCTACTTAAAACCTTTATTATATTTGGTAATTATAATTTACAGATTTAATCTTTATTTATTTATTTTTTAAATCCAAGGGATTTGGTTGCAACATAAAGTAAAATTTAAGGGCAAGAGATTGCTGCCTGCTTGCTTTGCCCCTGCACCAGCGTGGTAGACAATGAGAGTGTGCACAAGGGCATATACATGGATGAGATTTTTGATTTCATGGGGGCAGGGTGTTAATTTTGCATGCTCATGTGTTTGGGCACTAAGGGGACACATGACCAGGCAGGATTTGTTTTTCCCAAAAACTAATTACTAAACTTGGAATAATGTGGAATTAGTTACACAATCATTTTAGATATGATTACAAAAGTTCCCATTATAGTTTGGTTTGGTTTCACTTCCCTTCCCTTTATTTCCCTTGCATCCAGTTGGAGCATGAGAAAAATATCTGAGTAAATGGTACTTTGCATGCTGACTTCCATTTCATTTTACTCTACGTAATTGCTTTTACATTTTTGTTTGACATTAAAGAGAAGAAATAGAGGCAGGAGCATCCCAGAAATGCAAGGGTGGTTGTTTTGTGTATGTTTGGATTGGGAGCTGACGAAATAACTGTTAACTCAAAAAAGGGTAAAACAGGATACAGAAATTCAGATTCTGGTTGTTCATAATTGTCACAGCGTCTAGGTGACCTGAAGCGTCTGAAGGGGCTGGATGCAAGGTAACACCAACAAGGCGACCAAGGTGCCTTTGACGCCTTGACAACTATGAGGTGGTTTCAATTTGTTGATATTGTACAGGTGTTGCCCAGGTGACACCTTGACAACTATGCAGTGGTTTCAATTTGTTGATACTGCACTGGTCGCCTAGGCAATGCCTTGACAACTATACGGTGTTTTCAGTTTGTTGATATTGTGCAGCTGTTTATTCTATGACTGTTTGGGAATATGCTGTTTCTTGGGGTTACATAATCTGAACCTGGGTATCCTGAAGATTTGATGGAAGAACCTTTACAATTTTTCCTGTCAAGGATTAAGATGATTGTACAATGCTATTCACTTACTTCACTTTTCATTTTGTGTAATCTGTCCACAGATGGCCTTCAGTACAGCAGAATCTGATTTGTCTCCTACCCATCCAATCCGTTTGGGTTTGGCATTGAATTTCTCTGTCTTCTATTATGAGATAATGAATTCACCTGAAAGGTATGGGTTCCTGTGTTTGGAAGATTCTTTTTCTGCCTTTTCATTGAATCCCTTGTGGGGTTGAACACGATCTCATGACAGGGCCTGCCACCTTGCCAAGCAAGCTTTCGATGAAGCAATATCAGAGCTGGATTCTCTGAGTGAGGAATCTTACAAAGATAGCACTTTAATTATGCAGCTTCTGAGGGACAACCTAACCTTGTGGACTTCTGACATTCCAGAGGATGGAGGTACCTTTTTTTAAACTCATGCAAGGCTCATAATGCCTTTTTTCATCTCTGATATTTATAGTTTCATGGTTATAGTCATTTTTGTGATTCGTCTTGTATTAGCTTTCCGAATTACTCCTATTATACGTCAAAATCTATTTCTTTTGTTAGTACTTAATGTATGATATTGTAGCTCAAACCAATTGAGTGGGAATTTATGTTATCATGCGGGGTTGTTTGACTTGTGATCAATCCAATGTATTGGAGTCCTAAACTATTGCACTTAGCAAGTTTTCTGCATTGAGCAATAGAACACATCGATCAAATGTGTTCCTGCCATCTCCCTGGCTGTTGAAACATAATGGTCATCCATTATTTCTTTTGAGTTTACCTCTAATCTATAAATTTATTCAAGTGTTTCCATAAACCTGATAGTATGAACATTTGTATAGTTTGATTTATGAACATAATAATTTGGAGATGAAACAATGTAGAATCTGGAAACTTGGTCCCTACAGACTTGGCTGAATTATGCCTAGCCAGGACCCCCAATCATCAATATATAATTATAAAACGGTGAAATTACAAATTAGGACATAAAATAACGAAACAGTACAAAACTTACTATAACTACTTACACAATACCCAAAACATCCTTTTAGCGCTCCAACTCAAGGAAAATTGGTCCCTACAGACTTGACTGAATTATGCCTAGCCAGGACCCCCTACCATCAATATATAATTATAAAACTGTGAAATTACAAATAAGGATGTAAATAAAACAAAACAGTACAAAACTATCCATAACTAATTACACAATACCCGAAACACCCTTTTAACACTCCAGCTCAAGCTAGAGCATAAATATCTCCCATGCCCAGCTTGGAACAACTATTAAGAAATGCAGGCTTAAACGATGCATTGGTGAATAATTGCCAAGTTGATTATTGGAGTTAATAAATGAGTAGAAATCAGTTTTTGCACAACAACATTGCTTACAAAATCGAAGTCAACCTTGATATGTTTAGTCCACTCATGGAAAACTGGATTACTAACAATAGAAATAGTAGTTTGATTGTGAAAATACATCTACATAGTTTGGTGATTGAAGAACCCAGCATCTCCCCCTGAATCCTGACCTTTCCTAAGAAAACTAGCACCTCGGCCTTGACCACCACTATTTGAAACAATTTCTGAGTTATCCTTAGAAGAGGACAGTTCAGATTTGGTGAAGGAGGGAGACACAATGCATTGAATTCGACAAAACACGTCATTCATAGATGGTATCTTCTGGCAAGAATATGGCTTTTAACTGGCTGCAAATCAGTATCTTATATTCGTAAAAATTTAGCTATAAAAAACTCTACACACCGAGATTTTAAAACACCAATATTAGGAAACAAAGGCTGGCAGACGTTTAGCTCCTCAGTCCTCCCACTTGCCCTTGAGTGCATTATAATTATAATAGTCACCCACTGATTTACCTTTTTTTTTTTTTTTTTTTTTTTCTGAAGGAAAAAAAAAAGATTCCGAGTTTTCTGAGTGAACTATATCATAGAACTTTGCACAATTGGTTTTTAATATTTTCATCTATTGCTAGATGCTGATTTTTGTTTTAGTTCGTCGCTTATTTTTATAGTGCCCAATTCATTTATAACAAATAAGAAATTTTTGTGAAGATTTTTTTCCTATTGATGAGTATCTAGGAAAGCAACATTTTGCCATTATAGGTTTGTATCAGGTTGGATTCTTACCTGGTTGCAGAATCAGCCAGATGCTGTCTCAAAAGTATCAATTCCCTCTCAATTTCCATTTCTCATTTTTTCTTCTTGCTGTACGGTTGAGAGAATGTGAGAAATGAGAGAGGGTGTTAGTGGTGGCCTTTCAATAGCCCCACTTACCTTAGTGGCCCACTAATTCAAAGTTAGTGGTCCATTAACTCATTTAATGGCCTTACACTATATATAATAATATATTATAATATACTTATACTTAGTATATATTTATGATTTCAGATTATATATTGTATACCCATATTAATTATAGTATCCACTTATAATTTCATTATTTAATTCATTATATGATCTCTTCCCTTGTAATATAATATAATAATATATATACATATATTTATATGGGTATGTACATGCATATAGTACCCATCTTAAAATATTATTTTGTGAACAGTTGGATATGGGAGCATGTCACTATGGACTTTGTGACAAGATTAACTATAGAACCAGAAGAGGGAATGACACTATATGGTGGTTGTTGACAGGTTGACTAAAGTAGCCCATTTCATACCTATGAAGATATCTTATTCTATGGAGAAACTAGCACAATTATACATTGATAACATAGTGAGATATCATGGTGTGCCTGTCAGTATTGTTTCTGACTGCGATTCCCATTTCACTTCTAAATTTTGGGAAAATGTACAGAAGGAAATGAGAACTAAATTTAAGTTTAGCACAACATTTCATCCTCAGACAGATGGGCAGATAGAAAGAACAATTCAGACTTTGGAAGATATGTTGAGGGTCTGTGCTATTGACATGTGCTATAGTTGGGATGATCATATACCATTAGTTGAATTTGCATATAATAACAGCTATTAATCAACTATTGGTATGGCACCATTTGAAGCTTTGTATGGGAAAAAGTGTAGAACCCCATTGTATTGGGATGAAGTGGGAGAAAGGAGAATTTTGGGACCTGAGTTAGTACAAGTTACTTGTGAGAAGGTAGATATGATCAGAGAAAGAATCAAGGCAGTTAGTTCAATCCAGGCAGAAAAGTTATGCAAACAACAGGAGGAAGTCTCTAAAGTTTGAGGTGGGTGAAAGGGTATTTCTGATGATTTCTCCTATCAAAGGCATCAAGAGATTTGGAAAAAGAGGTGAATTAAGTCCAAGGTATATAGGACCCTTTGAGATATTGAATCGGGTTGGCAAGATAGCCTATAGATTGGCATTACCTCCAGAACTGGACAGATTTCATAATGTCTTCCATGTCTCTATGTTGAAGAAGTATATTCTAGATCCTTCACATGTATTGTCTGTTGTGGAACCTTTGGAGTTGGATGATGATTTGAGCTATGAAGAATAACCTGAGGGAATCTATGATAGGAAGGAATACCAACTCCGGAGTCGAATTATTCCATATGTGAAGATCAAGTGGAAGAACCATCCGGAGTAAGAAGCTTACTAGGAAAGAGAAGATGAAGTAAAAGAGAAGTACCCAGAACTATTTGGTTCACCAGGTAATTCTTGCAAATTTTGAGGACAAAGTTTTTTATAAGGAGGGGGAAAATTGTAACACCCAAAATCTCACCTCTTTACATTGACTGTGCACAGGCAAGAGTAACAGATTGGAGAAGCCAATACTAGCTTGCCTGGTAGCAGTGGAGTGCCAGGAAGGAAGGGATGACCTAACATGTACCTGCGCCTTCTGCCAACAGTGTTGGAAGAAATAGTAAGAAAAGTGGCCCAACAAGTATTTATTTACCTTTCTTAAGGGCTAGTAATAAAAAGGGATTAAACAGACTCAAGAAGAACCAATCTGGTTTAATAGGCGGGAGAATTCAGAAAATGATTGTTGGCCTGTTGACTGGATAGAATGCCAGAATTGGCTGAAATGGGTCCCACACTTGGAATTTGGGATATGTAGAGCTATTTCTAAGGGTCTGAAATGGTTAATTAAGATAAATAATAAATATGTAACTAAAATAATATTTTAAGATGGGTACTATATGCATGTACCCATATATGTATATATTATTATATTATATTATAAGAGGAGAGATATAATATAATGAATTAAATACTAGAATTATAAGTGGATACTATAATTAATATGTGTAGACAATATATAATCTGAAATTAGAAGTATACAGTAAGTATAAATATATTATAATATATTATTATATATAGTGTAAGTGGACCATTAAATGAGTTAGTGGACCACTAACTTTGAGTTAGTGGGCCACTAAGGTAAGTGTGGCTATTTAAAGGCCACCACTAACACCCTCTCTCATTTCTCACATTCTTTCAACCGTACAACAAGAAGAAAAAAGGAGAATCCAACTTGATACAAACCTGTAATGGCAAAATGTTGCTGAAGTGGGTGGTTTGGGTTGGCTGATTTGGCTGGAATAGGAAGATTAGGATAAAATATGAGAAATTAGCAGGGATTAAGGACTCAAAGTACATGATATTTTGTTCCTTTGATGAAAATGGAAAGGAATCCTAAATCTGAAATGGGATTACACTAATTAAGGCCGAATAGAACTGAAATTCTTTAAATTCTTAAAACAAAGAATTTATTTGAAATTGGGGTGAAATCCCATCTTGAGTTTTTCTGTTCTAAGATTCTAAATACACATGCAAGATGAATTGAAGGTCTGATTTCATAGATGCATGTGAAATTGAGGTTTGATCATTAAATTGAAGGCTAGCAACTATTATTTCCCTTCTTATTTCATGAGTTTGAATGGGAAATTGGTTTAATTGGAAAGGAATTTGAAAATTTGAAATGGGGAAACTGTTGCATGGGAAGGGATTCTTAAGATCTGAGATGGTATTCTATGAATTAAGGCTGAATAGGACTGAGTGAGTAAAATTTCTGCTCAAAATTCTTAAAAAAACAGAATTTTAAAATGGAATTTCAAGGGGATTTCACTGTGTTGTAATTTTAGAGATGCATACAAGAGGAATTAGATATGGAGTAAGTTAAAAGACTGATATCCCATCTCTGATTAAGTAATTCACATGTATAATTGGTTCAATCTTGGATAAAATTGATGTCAAATCCCTTAATAGTAGTTTTGTAGCCAAACTGTTCACAAAATCTCCCAATTCCTTTATCAACCTATAACACAACCGAACTTACATTGATAGTAGATACCACCAGCGAGAACAAATGCTTGTTATAGATGCTACAAGCATGCTTGTCAGGGTGAACAACAAGAGAAACACAAGGATTCGCACAAGAATTCACAAAGCCATACAGACGGATAGTTTCAAATTCAAGGTACTCATCACATTGGCGATGCTGCTTATAAAGCCGCACAAAACCGGACTTCAAACCTTCATAAGTCCGATGGACTTCAAACACTTAATTCCACCTACTAAAAGATCAGAACATAGAAGTACATATTTTTGGTTGGACGCATGTCCTGAGGAATAAAAGGACAAGCCTTCGCAACAGATCATTAACTATGCGGGCTGATATGATAGAAATCTTCTTTCTTCACATAATGCTGTAGCAATCATATTTTGTTGTCATTTCTGAGGTCTATTGTTTCTTTTTTGTCCTTTATAGAAGTGGCATGTCATTCACCTCTCTTTCATTATCAAAGTTGTCGCCTTGCACTGACATAATTTGTAGATACTAGAAGGTTTTGAAATTGAAGAAAAAATGCTTCGGATTCGGGATATGGAGGAATTCTTAAGCAAAGAAGACACGATTACGAGGGAGCAACTAGTGCATTTTATATATGGACTTTGGAAACTGTCCCAACAAAAGTACTCCACTATTAAAAAGGAAAATATGGCAATAGTTCATTGCATCACTAATTTTAATGATTTTTTGCTAAATAAAAAATTTCTAATCCGAGTCGACTGTAAAGTGGCTATGGACATTCTGGAGAAGGATGTTAAAAACTTAGCATCAAAAGAAATCCTTGCACAATGGCAAGCAATATTATCAGCATTTAGTTTTGATATTTAATTCATTAAAGGGGAATTAAATTCTTTACCTGACTTTTTGACTCATGAGTTTTTGCAGGGACAAAAAGCAGAAAGGGATAGTTCCTAGCGACTTAGTAGTATCTCCTCGACTGTCCAATCTTCTCCCAGATCTATGCCATTCATGCTTTCTCCTATTCACTCTAATTGCCACAATCAACGTCTCCTCCTCCATTCCAAACAATCCATTTCATTGAAATTTCCTTATTGTGCCTTTTCTCTATGAACATGACAGTCATAAGTCTCCCTCTGATATTGTGGCTATATATCTTGCTAATAAGATTTGTGATGATAAAAGCAGAGAATATTATGAGAAGGTTCTTATAGTTGCCAAATCAGTGGCAATCACTCATAATTATCATAGCAATTCAGTTATAACATTCTCAAAGATGCAAATATTTGATGTGATCACTTGTAGTGAATTGGCTTTGATCCTCTTAAGCCAAGGGCTCTTTCTGAACCAAGGCTTAAAAGTAAATTCTTTAATTATTTATGATTACATAAAAGCTTGGGATCAAGTATTCATTTATAAAACTCCAACTCAATCTCATAGTTGGTTTATTCAATTCAGAATGCAGTCCTCAAGGGACCTTCCAAACTAGTTTGGATACTGGTTTGTGGTTTAGGGTCCTACCCTTGAAATCCTCCCAATAACTCTTAAAGAATGTCTTCCCAATTTTATTAGAGTCAACAAAAACTTCAACGATATATATACTTCTACATCTTATATGAAATTCCATGGATAATGAAATGGGCTTATTCAGTCCCAAAAGACGCAGGATCTTGGGATTATATCCCTACTTTAGTCAGCCAAATATATGTTTAAGTGGTGGGAGAAATTCAATATATCTCATTTTGATCCTCAAAAGTCTTCTCTAAAACGATTCCAATTTTCAAATCCCTTAATTCGGGAGATTCCTTCCGCATCCCAGCAATCCTCTTTTGAGTTGAAAACTCTTATTTCTTTTCTTCAAAGGAAAAATCCTTTTTTGTCTAGAAAGGATATTTGAAGCAAATTATGTCGACTCTAGCAACGACTTTGATAACGAAGGCAAAGCGGATGACTTGTCCACTTCTGTAAAGGCCATAGAAGAAACAGTAAACCTTAGAAACAACGGAGATGATTTCTATGGTATCATTATTCCTGCCCATGTGAAAAAGGGAGATTTCTTTCATGGCAACCCATAATGGTTAAAGGTCTGGTGAAAAGGCTTGACCTTTTATTCATCAGGACACGTGTCCAATCACTAATGTATTTTTATGTTCTTATCTTTTAGTCGGTGGAATTGTAAGTGATTGAATTCCGTTGGATTTATCAAGGTTTGAACTTTGAAGTCCGGTCTTGAGCACCTTTTTAAGAGCACCTTGCAATTTGAAACAATCAATCTGTGTGCCTTTGTGATTTCTTGTGTGAGTCTTTGTGTTTGTCTTTGTTCACCCTGAAACTTGTGGTGTCTATAATGAGCATGCTTGTAGCGTCTGTTCACGTTGGTGGTATCTACTATTAATGTAAGTTTGGTTGTGTTATTGATTGAATTAATATTATATTTGCATGTATCTTGCCCTTAAGGTTGTTCAGTTTTATCTGAATATCTATTTTGTTAAATCTGGAACATCTGATTCTATAATTCTGTAATAGTCCTGTGTGTGTTGAGTGATCCTGCAAAGCTGGTTTCAAAGTGATTATGCTATTAATACTACAGAAGAAAGTATTTTGGTAATGGAAAATCAAGGTCAATTTCATCTTTCGTCTAAAAGACAATGAAAAACCATTTTAGCATGAGATGTAATTATTTTCATATTGGATTGGTTCATGTAGAAATTGAACCTTTAACCAGGATTGGTCTGAATAACTCAGTATATTAGTGAGAGATGCTAGGCCTGAACTCTTTGATGATTCTTTGTTTGAACTAATAGAATCTAGCCTTAGCAAAGGACCCGGGTTTTCTGAGTCTGAACTATATTACAGAACTTGAAACAATTGGTTTTTAAGATTTTCATATATTTCTAGAGCATTGGTTTTTGTTTAGTTTGACACTTATTTTTATGGTGCCCAACTTTTCCACATTCATAATAAACAGACAATTTTTCCCGAAGATATTCTGCTTGTTGAGGAGTATTTAGGAAATTGTTGCTTATATTGTTTTCTATGGACCCCTTCATTATTGGTTTGGTTTTCTTCTTTAAAAATCCCTTTAAAGGGAAGTTCTCTCTCTTGCTTTTGGATTTAAGAGCTGTGAATTCATTGATTACAGCTCAAATTGGTAAGGTCAAGCTTATAAATATAATAGACAGAGTTAGATATCATAGATAGTATGCATATGTTACTATCGTTATCCAAAAAGAATATAGCTTTTGAACTATCACCCTAAATGATTCAGGAGCAGACTTAAATTGCGTAAATGAAGGATTGGTACCTACAAGATATTTTAGCAAAACAGCTCAAAGTGGGTACAATCCCACAATATCAGAATGATCAAATGGTGAAATAACAAGAAGCAGCCAATGAGGTCAATTTTGAAGTTACATAACTAGAATTTGGGTGATTTCAGACTGCAGGGAATCCATGTGTCAGATGGACACCAAAGTCTGGTCGAAGGACCATAGTAGAGGGGTCCTGAACAACCCTAGAATATGAGCAAATATCTGATGGACAGATTTCCAGATATACGGAATCTCGATCAGTCCAAAAACCTAGGAAAAACAAAGTACTGCTAGGGTATTTGGGCAGAATAACCATAAGAAGAATCAATACTGCCATACTGGTAGAGAAGAAAACCTCAGGGAATCACTGCTGCAATTAATATTCTTAATGTGCTTGATAACTTGTATGTAGATGCATCTTCCATGGTGAACCACACAAGGGAAACAAATCAATAACATATATGGGAGAAACCCTAGTTTATTTTCATGTAGTTATCAACTAAGGTTCCATAGAATAGATACTATCAAAACTGAGACTGGAACAGAGGGACTGATTAGAAGTGCTCTGATACCATGAAACTAAGTAGAATCTGGAAAACCAGTCCCTACGTGGTCAAAAAGAGAAAGAGAGAAGGAAGAAGAGAGGAGAGAAGAGAATAAGGGGTGAGGAGTGAACATGATAGAAGAGAAGAAAAATCACAGCTTTTGACATAATGCCTACCCAAGTTCCCCAACCATCATATATTATTATAAAACTGTGAAATTACAAGTTAGGACAAACTAAACTAAACAGTACAAAACTACCCATAACCATAGTTAGCAAATTCGGATTCGGGAATTATTCGGAATAACTCGGTTGGTTAATTTACGAGTTCGGTCAAAAAAGCAGACAAATAAAAATTGGATTTAGATTCAGATTTGAGAATTATTCGTTTATGAAAATAAAAGTCAGGGCAAAAAATTCGGATATTATTTTTATAATTTATTGTATCATGGCTTATTGGAGTAATTATGTATTTTAGTGGATGGGCTTCAATATGGACCTAAAATGATCAGTACCGGAACCCAGCGACTCATACCCGACCAATTGACATTCCTGGAAAAAATAAAAAAAGTCGGGGTGGTATCTTTTATTGCCTCTCCATCTTCCCAAGGCTCTCGATCTATGTTCAAACTTCAAAGTCAGTGTTAAAAAGTTGGGGTGGTAGCAAGAGGTCCCACATGGCACTGTGTTGGACTTAGACCCCATATGTCGCTTATCTGTTAAGGGGGAAAGACTGAAAGATGGGGGGGAATATAGGAAGGAAGGAAGGAGGGTTTGATTGTAAAATAAGGAATAGAACAAGGGAAGAGAGAAGGAAGAGAGAGAAAGGGTCAGATCGATGGATATGGATATAATCGTCGGCGAGGGAGGAGAGAGAAAGAACGGAAGTGGAAAGGAAAGAGAAGGGAGGGAAGGGATCAGAGAAAAAGAACAAAAAGGAGCAGGGGAAGGTGTGCTTTAAATGACGGCACATTGGCTACTGCCGTTTTCTTTTCCTTATAAATTCCTGAGCCAATTTTCTCTTTCTCCTCAATCCTTCTTTTCCTCTTCCTCTTCCTCGCTCTTCCCACTCTAGTCTCACCTCTTCTGCAATCTGAACATTTTTCTTCCTCTGTTCTCTCTGTAAATCTTGTCCCCTTCCTTCTTTTCGGCGAAAATGAGAGATATGGAAGGAAAGAAGCAAGTGGGTTCGTCCTCCTCGTTCCCTTCTGATCTTTTCGGTACCACCAAGGAATCATCGCCATCCAAAGGAATTATTCAGTCGGCGACTTACGAATTATTCGGTTATAAGTCGGTTCGTCCGAATTTTCGCGTTTTTTAATCAAATTAGAAAAAACCGTGAATTTTACGAATTATTCAGAGAATTTATCAACTAGGCCCATAACTAATTACAGAATACACCCAAACCACACCTAAAGTAGCTGTAAAACTCTTTTAATAGGAAAGAAAAAAACTTAGTTTAATTAAAACTCTTTTAATAGGAAAGAAAAAAACTTAGTTTAATTTAGTGTCTAGTGTACACTTTGTACAATCCTTGATTCCATTAGTTATCCTGCAAAATAGTTCTGAGGCATTTTAAAAAGGTAAAGAAACTGGAAATTATTATTATTATTATTTTTTTTTTGGTTTTTTTTTTTTGGGGGGGGGAGGGTGTTTGGGAATACAAAGAAACTGATTTGATCACTTTAGAATGGTCAATCAGCAACTCGAACATGGATACTTGGTGGTTTTTTACCTTTTTTATAATTTAGGCTCTGTTGATGGAACAGGATTTGACCAGGTAATTCTTAGTCAGAGTTTTGTTTCACACAAATTTATACTGATGGATGCTTGTTTATTGATACACTACTATTATAGTAGTGGTAGTATCCTTACCGTTGTATTCCTACACAAGCATCGTTGCTGATGCAGATCACTTGCAATTGAATGCTTGTTTTGCTAAGAAAACTTATTTGTGGTATTTTTATTTTAATTTATTATTTTACTGCAGTGGATGAAGCCCAGAAGATGGACACTGGTGCCAAAGCTGGCGGAGGTGAGGATGCAGAGGTGAGTTATACCCTGACTGATGTTTTTTTGGTTGGTCTCTATTGAACTTCTCTTAACGTGGAAATTTATTATTATCCTGTTGCTGCAGTGAAGCGGACAACCATGGCCCTCCTGAAGGTGTAGAACCAGGAAAAGTGTTGCCTGCTTTCATGTCTTGGGATCTTTGTTTCTTTTCTATCCAGAAGAAAAAAAAAGATCTTGTTTCTTTAGTCGAGTCATAAATATCTTTCCCTTTTTATCATGGAAAAATATTTATCTCTTTGTTCGATAGGATCATGTGGTTTTTATTATTGTCATTATTATGATTATTTTCATGGTAGTATGATGCTTGGACGTGATCAGTCCTGTTTGAGCTGTCTCTCCTCTGATGTGGTGGATGAAATTTAAAGGGTTGGATGAAAGCTTCTGGATCCTCTCCAACCCTCCAGCCCTGTCCAGGTTGAGAGGGCCTTGTGGTGCATGCAGGTCTCTCCCAGTTGTCGGATGCACACTAGTAGAGGGGTTGGAGAGGATCCGGATCCTGGATGAAAGGTTTGGCGTGGTTGTTATAGATTCTTGGTAGGTTTTGTTTACTGAAAATTGCCACAAAAGTTCAGATGGAGGACTGCTATTGCTTCTTCCACCATTGCTACTTGGATTTTATTTTTTTCTCCTTTTTAACTATTCCTTTAGTTATTTTCTCCTTGATTAATAAAACTTTTGTTCTAATATGTTCCAACCTGGAATTCAGAGGATTCATACTGACTCTGTTCTGCTTTATTGGCTGCTTTTGGAATTCTGTGGGATGGAATTTTGGAATGGAGCTGATTTTCCAGCTTCGAGGCCCAACTCTGTGGAGCTAAATCAGACCACTCTCGGGGTTTGAACGTAGAATCCCCAATGCTAACTCTTTGAATTGTTTTAATTTCAAAGGCTAAGGTTGATCTGGGACTGTTGCCATATATGGCATTTGGTAGCTGTTTATCCATATGCAATTTGGTATCCTGGTGGTGATTGTTCAGCACTTCATCTCCAAGAACATCTTTTTTTTTTTTATCCGTTTGATACAAATAGGTGATTGAGAGAAAAAGGGATCCAATGGGGGAGGTCCAGATTCTTTGTTCCTGGAGTTGCAACAACTAGAGTGGCGATAGTAATATTTATCATATTTTAAGGCCTGTCATGTGGTATTATTAATTAGAGAGACCTAAGTATATTTAATTAACTCCTAATTTAGGGTGATATAAGAGTCTATACAGTTTTAGGTGTACTTGTTGATAAATAACTTTTGAGACAGGTTTCCCGAAAGTTACCATGGCTCCTGTCCTAAAGTTGGGGCTAATGATAGCTCTCAGAAGCAACAAGGGTGGGATGTTTGCCATTCATGAGAGCCAAGGTGATCATATCTGTCTTTCAAGCTTCTTTTGTCCAAAGCTGCGAATGGGAATAAACGATAAGAGTAATATTTCTGTCTGAATATATTCTCTCAAAGAATTTACATAGAACTTAACGGTTTGCAAATGACATTTTTATTTTCTGTATGGCCACTTCTGAGGTCATCTTTGCCATCAAGGCCATTTTAGATCTATTCTCTGGTCTTCGAGGACAATACATTAATTTGGGAAAAAGTGGTCTTCTCTTCGTAAAAATGTTCCTCATATTGAAAGAATCAAATTCTGTTCTCTTATGAGTATAAAGAGATATCCCGTGAGGTTATTTATTTGAGATCCAGCCGTCTCCGTCCATCCTCGATCTTGAGGACGTTGTTGTTAGCACGAATAGGAGACTGGCTGGCTGGAAATCTCACCTGCTTTCCAATGCGGGCCATCAAGTTTTTACTCTATTGGTCCTTCTACATAGATTTAAAATGTCTTCAACTATACACATATAACCCAGTCCGGAGCAGGCCCAAGTGAGTCTGAACAGAAAAAAAAAACCTCTGGCATCATGGTTGATAAAACCCCTGCCACCACATTTATTATTAGCAAACCAAGCACCATCAGAATGAAACATTAAAAGGGAGGAATCAAAATCAGGATGGAGAGTGGATAGAGGAGGATCAGATCGATACTCAAAATTGATTCCTAAACAAGCTGATCCTCCCTTCCTCAACTGACTGAAAGAGGCCCTGAGTCACATTGGAAAGAGAGGGATTAGTATGATTGAATATAAAAATTTTGTGAGCCTTCTAGATGAGCCAAATCAAAGAAACCCATTGAAGCATAGCCTCCTCAGGGATTAGGAGCTGAACAGAAACATCTAGGAATTGTTTAAGAAAATCCATCATATTAGTACCTTACAAACAATTAGTATTAAGTTTTAACTAGGACTTGGGGAAACATGACGTAAGAAAAAGACAGTGATTAATAGTAATAGAATTGGAACATTTTTTCCATAAAGTTATTTATAACTTGAGGGGGGGGGGTGTTTTAAGTTTCCATAAATGCTTTCAGATATGAGATCAAACTGAACTAGATGCTGAGGATTCAGTTAAACTTTGAAAACGCCATGCTAAAAAGTATGCTGGCGTAACTGAAAATGCACCATTAAAAGCTCCATTCCAGAACCAAGAATATGCTCTAGGTGAGCAGCTAAGGTGGCTTTTTATGATGGCAAATGTTAAGAGGCCATAAAAGAATCATATATCAGCTTTACCTTCCAACAACCAGAGCTAGTCTCAGTTAAATCTGATACATAATGCAAGTTAGAAATAGAAACACTAGTCACTTTACCGTTGCTTAGTGTAGGAATCCAAGCATTCAAATTATTTTTTGTAGTGGTCCCATCACCTTTCTCCTACACAATACTTTAAGAAGAAGCTCTCTACCTTTGATCAAACTGTGGCAAGCCTAAGAACAAGAGGATTTTGGGAAAATATTTACCTTTTGAGAACCTTAACCCAAAGGGTTCCTTCATTATTAATAATTTTTCAATACTGTCTAAGCAAGTAGAGCAAGATTAAAACACTTGGAATCCCGAAACTCAAGCCCACTATCTTTCTTACTTAGCAGAAATGAGTCCACTTTTCCAAAATCACCTCTACCATCACCATCTTTTCCATCAAAAGCGTTGGACACTTCCCCATGGAACCATCCACAAGGCAATCCAACACTCGAAGAGCCAGCCTAAACCAAGGCAAGAGAGAAAGGGGAGAGGACCATAACCTCCCAAGACTAGCACCTCCCATTCCATTCGGGATGAAATCTCTAACCAGATGATAGAAATAAGTTTCTAGCAGACATAGGACCCTAACTATGTTCTCGAATAACTGGAAATTTCATTCCATACAAATATAAGATACAACAAATGCAAAATTGGCAATGTTTCCAAATTGAGTCCCTTTGAATGCCTTGGCCACGCCTCCTGCACAACACTCCCAGAAGGCCTCCTATTGGGAGAGAAAAGGCTAAATGTATCCTACTCACACCTGGAAGGAAAATGGACAATCGAAGAACAGATGGTCTATGCTCTCAATTCCAACACAGCGAAAGCAGCAGAAAGGAGAAACTTGGATAGATCTCTTTCTAAGCTGGTCTTTGGTGGGAAGAGTATCAAGAGTACTTCTCCAAGTAGTAACTGACTGACAAGGAATAGATGGATGAAACCAAATGGCAGGGGCCCAACTCACCTTGGGGTGAGGTAGCCTTCAGAGTTTGGTTCAGGTTGAGGTGTCTGATCCACAGATGGAATTCACTTAACCTCTTAGCTTCTTGTAAGAAGAGAGAGATTAAGTGGGTTTCAAGTGTAAATCAAGTACTGTACGAAAACTATTCTCGTATGAAGACCTGATCCGGAATCGTAGTCTCATAATGTCCTAGGCAGACTTGGTGGGAAAACGACCTGATCCGTTCCACATTAATTGTTATCTTGAGATGTATTTTCATAAGATGAATAATATTACATGAATTTTGAGTGCATGAGAAGCAAGTGTTAAAAAGAAATTCTTCAGGGGTAGAATTTCAATGTCCTTTTAGTGTTGGTGAGCATAAAGGTTTCACAGATCGATTTTTTGAAGTCAATAAGATAATGTCTGGATAGGTCGATGAGATAGTTTACATTTATTTCATATGAAATATTTAGTGGACACAAATAGTGGGAGTGCATTACAATAGTAGGCATCATCTTTTGATATCATAATTCATTCCGAAATGATAGGTACACACTTAACCTTATTGCGTGCTAGGAGATATGATTGGGTATGACACTTAGGTGGTAGAATATATTGGAATTTTGATCTCACTCATGAGAAATGACACGCATAGTTACTCTTTTATCACTAGAAAAATTTCAACGGTTGAAAACTTTCATGTGAATAAGAGATCTTGGGATCTACTTGTCTACAATTTTAGACTCCATCTAAATTATATGTGACAGATATTTAGGAGCTCTCTTGGAGATTTCTTTCCAAACTACAAGCTTGGAAGACTCCCCCTCAAAATTAAAATAAGAATTAAAAAAACAGCTGTCCAAAGCATCTTATTATTATTATTGTTATTAAGAGAAAGTTTTCTAAACCAATAGCTGACGGTTCACCCACTATCCTTGGTTTTACAAATCCCTATAGGGTTTAATATTTTCTCAAAATAACCTTCCAATGCCTTCTCCCACCCATCCCATGCCCATGGTGAATGAAGTCCCATTCATTGTGGGTGTAGAAAAATTCGATCATCATCATTATTATTATTATTAATATTATTATTTGTATGATCACTATTGCTTCTCATATTCCAAACAAGTTTGGATCAATGTGTAACTATTCTTCACATATGGTTTCGTGACAATATTTTTCAACACAAGTACCCTTTTAATTTTTTTATTTTTTGGGTAGAACAAAGTACCCTTTTAATTACTCTTAATGATTTTTATCAAAAATAAAAAATAAAAATTATTGTGTAATCATTCTTTCTTGTTTTATTATTATTATTTTTTTTTACTTTTTTTTCTTTTCTTTATTACCGAACATGGCGTTAATGATAGTATGAAAAGGTATGATCAAAGTTATCCTTCACCAATAACCAAACGATGAGATAGTCCAGATGACACCCCTTCTCTCTCCACCGGTCCTTTTCCCTATTATACCCAATTCCCTCTAAAAAACAAACGTGCAGGACTCTCTCCTCTGGCTGTTTCTCTAGTCCTTTTACCCCTTTCAACCACTGGCCATTCCAAACAAACAAGCTTCCATATTCACAGGTTCAGGAAAAAAAAAAAAAATAGGGGAGAGAATAGGTCAATCCCTCTCCCCCCTTCCCCAAAATTTCAGAGTATTATTACAATAACAGTTTCTTCCCCAAGAATAGCCATTACCATCCTCTCTTTAATCTTTATAAACCTCACATTTCTCCTCTTCCTTCTTCGACGCAGTACTCCTTCCAAGTAAAGACGAACCACAGAGCCAATGAACCAACAAAAAGCGATGGCAAAGTCTTCTCAGGCTCTCCTCATCGCTGCCCTTTGTTTCTTTGGCCTCCTTGCTTTGCCTATTGCCATGATGACTTTAAGATTGTGGGAAGTGTATACTGCGACACCTGCGTGCCCTGTTCGTGACCAGAGTGAGCCAACCCGTCCCCCTTGCACCGATAAAACTCGAATGCCGGAGCCGTGACAATGGCACAATCACACACTTCGTGGAGAGCAAATGTGACGAGTTAGGCGACTACAAGGTCACCGTGGAAGGTGAGCACGAGGATGATATCTGTGAAGTGGTACTCCTGGACAGCCCTATCAGTAAATGTGCCGAGAAAGTTCGTGGGCGTGATCGTGCTCGTATTGTTCTCACTCACAACAATGGAGTTGTCTCCAACACACGCTACGCCAGCCCTTTGGGATTCTTGGCCGACACACCTTTAGAAGTCTGTCCTGAAGTTTTAAAGGAGCTAAATCTTCTCCCCACAATTGAGTTCCTCCAACTACTCTGACAATCTCATCGATCTCCCCCTTCTTTTGAATAAATCAGAGAATTTCATCTCCTATATCCATCTTTGTTGCAATCATTCATCCTAAAAACATACATGAAACTACATGTAACAAGAGGTTTAGATTACTTATTTGAAATGTAAATAAACCAAGAAAGAAGACGATTATTTCTAGCACTTACATCAAGTCACCAACCTGCAAATATGTGCAGACAGTCAAGAATTCGGTGGAGTTGAGTGGTGCCACAGGTCACTCTCTTTAAAATTGTAAACGCCTCCCTATATAAGGTATAAGATGGTTCTTGTGAATCAACATTCACTATAAAATAGTCTTAACAGTCTTTTCAGTAATTGTTGCACTTGCTTACTAGACCACGTCAGGTCACGCTCAAGTTGTGCTCCGTCAATGACAAAGAATAGAGTAAGAGGACCTCTCAAAATAGTGATAATGGAGGCAAAATATGTGACACGAAAGGTGCCTTTTGAGAAGAAATGTTGTAACTAGCAACCGATGAAGATCTGCCAGAGTGGGATGCACTTCAGTTGATTTCGGCGGGCAAAGTACACAATGCCGGACATAGTACAAGGTGCGCCAGATATGTATCTGACAGACACCGATTAGAACACTCTCCGGCCGAGGCCGGTCAAACCATAACAGACGTCAGAAATTCCCTATCCAACGTCGGTTTAGAAGAAACCAAGCCAAAGAACCCAAAGAAGTATTTTAGAACATAATTTCTATAAAATAAAATAATCCCCCAGAAGTTAGAAAATACAAAAAAAATAGAAATAAAGAAATGACTGAGCGCATTAGAACACTATGATACCTCATTGTAGATGTTTTTTGGACTTGAATCTACATTAAATTTTTCAAAAAAGGAAAAAAAATCTACTTTTCGCCTTATGGAATATGCTCTCTGCCATCTTTACCCAAAACAAGTCTTCTTCTTCCTTTAGCCCATTCCCATTTTGGGTGGAACAAACGCTTCTCGCAAGCTCCATTCATGCCCAACCATCGCATACAATAGACAGCCCTTCGGACCTATGGTGAACCCGTATCATACTCTAGGGCAGTCTAGTGAGAGCAAATGATCAAGCAAGAATTGCCTACATTTGTTGATGCACTTCATTGACTCATGAAAAGAGTGAACCCTTGGGACTAACGTTGCCACTGGGGTCGCTCATCTTACGTTAGGGTAGCACTCTCTATGGAAAGATGAGTGGTTGTGCTTCACTAGCCAAGTCCATGCACCTACAACTCGATATACTAGCGCTTTCTTCGATCCTTCCAGGTCAAGACCTCTGCTTAAAAAGAAAAAAAATAAATAAAAAAAAAGTCTACACGAAGTCGAACAAACCACGTTATAGAGTACAAGGGAATAAAATCATTCTTGAACCTTTCCTTAATGGTGGAACCAATTGACTTGTCATCCGCATCCTAACATTTGGCCCTACTAGTGACCCTTTTGATTGAATGGACATTTTAATTGGTCTTATCCCCATCTCCGAAACATGAACATTTGTAGAATTTACCTTTAAATTCTCATCAAAAGCCCCACACTTCCTATGCTATTTATGTACATCACAGTGAACTTTGGCTAATTAAAAGTATATTACTCATTTTCTTTTCATTGTGGGTACTACTTTTCCGTCTAACCAAAATGATCCAACACATGGTAGTACTAGTGTAAACCAAAATCCTTGTGACTTCTTTTTTTACCTATTGAACCTAATTCCAGGGATCTTCTCTAACATATGTTGGGTATGCATCATGTAACTTATGTCACAGGCCTTTATCTATCACATTACTTATATCACAAGCCTTTAAAGCTCATTCCTTTAGATTATACCATAATAGTGGTCAGAGGCTATATACGTATGTTTGCCATTTTTGCTTGACTATGCTACATTGATAGTGATATCTACCTTAGCCTCACCAAATATATGTAACCAAAACGTACAAGTCTATTTCTCAAGTGACCAAGCCTGTTATTTTTATGTTACCATTTATATTAATTTGGTTTTGGTAATCATCCAGCCTTCTTACAAATCCATAAAAGAATAATCATGGTGTAAATTATAACTTAGGTTTATATTACCAATTTCATGAATCGTCCCATCATCTCATGTTTGTAAATGCTACTTTTGAGCCAGTGTAGTTATATAAACACTTAAATAACTAAATCTAGGAATGCATATTAGATTGTCTTCCAAGTAGATCAATCATTATACTTGACTTTATCTGTCTCTTTAAGAGGAAACTCATTATACAAACATATGCAATTGCTATAGTCTTCACATTTTTTTTCACGTCCTTACAAATATTTCAATATAATTTGAGCATGCTGTATGTGAGAAATTAAAAAACCCCCACACATCTATTGTGGTTCATCAATGTAATTTTATTTGTATATCAAAAATAGAATTAATGTTAAATATAAAATTTTCATGCTCCCATAAAACTCAGTATGTACATAATTACATACAAAAATAAATTACCTAAGGAATATTTATTCGACTAATATGCATTATATTATTGCACTTGTTTCAATGTATAATTGACTAGGCTAGCCAAATTGATCACTCGGCTTTATTAGGCAATACTTTTTCTGATAGAAATTAGACATTACTTGGATTTACCATAATCCATTTGGATAATAGTACCCTATATAAACATGGTTACCATCAAATATAAGTACCATGCATTCAACTTTGTATGCAATCATAACATATTTATTCAATAAAATCACTTTTTTTTTTTTTTTTTATGAAAATAAATTTATTCAGTAGAATGAGGAAGACGTATAGATGTCAAACATTGATTTGGATCCAAGGATCGAAAATGGGCCAAACTATTGTACCCACCACAGATAGAGCCCTTCTTGCTAGGGAGTCAACTAAGCTATTTAACTCCTTAGGAATAAAAGAAAAAATACTTGAGATTCGAATGAGGATTTCAATTGTAAAATATCTTATAAAATGGGCTTGATAGTTGTAGATGTTAGACTATTTAGAGTTTCACAACAGACCATAATAGGTTTCCATACAGACAACTAGAATACGAATTGGAATAAAATCATGGAGGATCGATTTGTACTTTGCACTAGTATGTTGAAGACGATCGATGTTGTTCTGCACAGTTTCCCTCCTTTGGCTATTATTCTTCTATAACCCCTTAGACCTCATTGGTTCTCCCACTTTTGTGGTAAAGTGGAGAAGAGTGAATAATGATTGTAAAGACCCACAACTCAGTATTTATAATATTGTTCTGTACCCAAAATCCTAAACCATGTTGGGTTAGACCAGTATATCCCTATACTTGAGAGTTTACCAAATCGGTTCATGCAACTTGACTCTCACCAATTTAATCAACTCGAATAATTAATTAAGTCGATAAATCCAACAATCTCCCACTTGGGATACATTAATTATAAGGATGTCTTTTAAATTGGTGTAATCATGGAATCTCATTACATTAACCACTATTATTGTGATTCAGTTGAAAAACCATTCACAACGAATAATAGCAGAAGATACACCTCAATATACGGCATACAACTTTCAATCATTACAAACATAAGTAAATTTATCACATGAAATCTCTGTGGGTTACTAGCAAAGAAAGATGACATATCCTCAAATAACATTGTTGACATTCCATGCAGATCTTCAACGGTAATATTAATCTTTTACTGTAGTAAATCTCCTTTAATCTGGGATTAATATCTAATTGTGCCTTTGCGCCTATAAATTATGATAAATATTACCTTTAAATTGTGACAAAAATTGCCTATAAAGGTAGTTACTGCCTATAAACCATGCTCAAATAAAACCATAAAACAATTAATAAATGAAATAACATTGCATAAAATAAATGTTAAAACATAATCCATCAAATTGTGCCCCAAAATATATGGGCTAAAGATTCAACCATAAATAAATATGTAACAAGAAATAAATACTCCCACTAACAAAGCATTTCAAACAACTCAATATAAAATATTTGAACTTAAAGAAATCCTAATTACTTCTAATGACATCAACTTCTACTCGTTCTCAATTTCTAACGAACAGTCCACCCCACCCTTTTTTAGTATCCTCCTATTTATTAGCCCCAAAATTCGTTCTCTTTTCTAACCACTTCTTGAAAATGAAGCGGTCATTCACTTTAGTTTGTTTGCATGATAGAAACACCACCAAATAATCTGCGTAAACCCTTAAGGGATCGGGGGGTTTGACTCTGACTCGAGATGATGGAAGGAACTTCGTCTGCTACTTCGGAGCATAGAGCCTTGGACTCCAACCATGATCCTGGTGGCAGGCCGTCGGATCATGGCTGCCAACTCTGATTGATTGACTTCTGGAAGGACCAAGTGACAGAACAAGTAGACAGAGAGAATATATCGAAAAAGAAAGAAGCTGCCATAGGAGTGGGGAAGGAAGGTGAAGGCAGAAACCAAAGGAATGTGAGAGCTGAAATCTCAAAAAAATCCTTCTCAACGGTGGTAGGAGGAGCGCTACCAGATGTGGACTTCTTCCTGAGCCAATCTATGCTGGATCGTGCACTAAGATAGTCATACCTCAGGACGCGTATGAGGAGAGATTGGATCGGATTAAGTTTGTGTTGATAGGGAGGGAAAACTTCAGATTCTTGTCCATGGATGATATTAGACAGGTGGCACTACAGGGGTGGAATCTGAAGGGAAGAGTGGGCCTGTCTCTGATGGGGAAGAGCTTCATTCTTTTCCAGTTTGAGGTAGGAGATATGAATACAATATGGAAACGAAACGTCATCAAGATTAAGAATCAGGCAATCCGTTTCCAATGATGGAAACCTGATTTTGACGTCCATGCAACTAACATTCCCACAAAACTGGTGTGGATTAGGTTTCCAGATCTCCCACTGGAATACTGGCATGAGAAGATTCTATTATCCATCGCCAAGTGGGCGGACAGGCCAGTGGCGTTGGATCGAAAGACTCGTTTGGCGGCAATGGGTAGTTTTATGTGAGTTCAGGTGGAGGTGGTGATAGGGGAGAAGAGGCTGGAGGAAATCCAATTCGAGAGAAAACAACTGGGCTTAGGAGAGATTTGCTGGTTCAAACAATACATCATATACGAAGATGGTATGACAAGGTGCGGCTTCTGCAAAAGAGTTGGTCACTCCCTTCAAGAATGTAGGGAGAAGAAGATTAAGGAGGCTCATGGCCAGATGCATAGAGCTTCAGAGGTGGTGGTAATGGAGGTCAACGGCGGCTCTGGGAGAAGGGAGGACGCTGGTGAGGAAGGATCCGATGAGATCCTAGTTCCCAATTTGGGAAGGAGTCCTGCCAACGTGAGAGAAGCACATTCCATTCCTGAAATGCAATCAAAGGAGAATATCCCTTCTCCAAATCAAGGATCGCAGGAGAGAAGGGAGATTGCTGTCGTCCTTCCTATTGAAGGAAATCCAATTAAAGAAACAAGTAAGGATGATGTGAGCGCCCATTGCGGCCAGGCCGAACCATGTTTGGAATATCCACATGGGGCACTATATGGGTTGGATCGCGGGTCCGTGCATTGTTTTGTACCAATAGTTACAAAGAGTGGTGACGAAGGAGACAGCAGGTATGGAATTGACTATAATGAGGAGGCCGGCTTCAAGGAGCTCGATGGGGATGGGAGCTCTCCAAATTATGCAGGTCGAGGAAATGGTAGGAGCGGCCCTCCTAGGGCTTCTCAGTATGTTTACCCCAGCCATCAGCATTACAGAGAAGGGGCTATGGTGGTCTACCATGATGTCGAAGAGGTTGATAGAGCTGCTCGTGTGCATGAAGAGGGTATGGAGAATAGAAGACAGCAGAAGAGGAAGAATGTGGCTTCCCATGAGTAGGCTTCCAGAAAGTCTGATAGGATTGCTTTATTAAAAAAGTGATGAGTAGGCTTCCAGAAAGTCTGATAGGATTGCTTTATTAAAAAAGTGATGATGAAGGTTCTTTATTGGAACATAAGAGGTATGAATAAGTAGGATGTGATATTGGCCTTAGGTAATTTATTGAGAACAAATAATCCAGAGATTGTTTGTCTGGTAGAGTCGATGATGGAGAATCAGAAATTCCCAAAAAAAAATTTCAATAAATATGGGTATGATGTGGTGTTCATTCATAATGAGAGACTGGACAAGGTCCCAAACTTATGGGTTATGCGGGGATGGGGTATATCAAAGCCAAATGTTACTTCCAGCTTAGAGCAACATATCCCAATGAAGGTGGGGTGGCAGGGTAAAGAGGTGATATTGTCTGTTGTTCATGCGAAATGCTTCAGAGCAGCTGGAAGAGACTTATGGGTAAATCTGGCTTCTTCTTAGCCTGGGAACGGGATTCCTTGGATGGTTGTAGGGGATTTTAACGCCACTCTCCAGGCTCATGAGAAAAGAGGCCCTGATGCCTTTAACCTGGGATCGACAGCAGATTTTGGTGCGATAGTTTATGGATGCTCTCTTATCCAGATTCCCTCCCAAGGTCATAAGTTTACTTGGACGAACAATAAAAGAAGGGGGAATGTCGTGGCGATGCTGGATAGGTCCTTCTGCACAGATGACTGGCTATCTATGTTCATGATTGCATCCAGAAAGTTTTGACGAGTGGTGCATCTAACCAATCCCCTCTGTTGGTGATCTCTGAAATTTCTGGAAAACCTCTAAATTGCCCCTTTAGATTTCAAAGGTTTTGGACTGAGCATGATAATTTTAGTAATGTGGTGAGGGAATCCTGGGATCAATGGATCAGTGGGTCTGCCATGTATGTTTTCAACCAGAAATCAAAAGATTGAAAGGAGTGATAAGGTCTTGGGCTAGGGATACTTTTCCTAATATTAATTTGGAGATGGAGGAGGCTCAAAAAAATTTGGAGGAAGTGCAGCACTAGATTGAGGTGAATGGAATGGATGACTACATTTTTGCTCGTGAAGCAGATGTGAAAACTAGACATTTAAAGGCTATGGGGAACTATAATAAGCTTTGGGTGGAGAAGTCGAGATCTAGATGGAGGCTGTAGGGGGACAAGTGCTCTAAATTCTTCCACATTACTGCAAAGGTGCGAAGAATTAAGAATACCATCAGAGTTCTCAAAGATGGAGATGGGAGAATTATTTCAGAGAAAAATCAGCTGGAAGGGTATGTTTCTGATTTTTATAAAAGCTTCCTTAAGCGCTCTACATCTTCAAATCACCTGGATATGTGGGATTGTATTCCGTCAGTGCTGAAGGATATTGATCGATGGAGACTGGATGTCATGCCGTCCAATGCAGAGATTAAAGAGGCGATCTGGGACCTTGACCCCGAAAGCTCTCTAGGACCGGATGGTCTCCCAGGTACTTTTTGTTGTGAGAGGTTTTTTAGTCGCAGTCTTATGCCATATGACATGAACAACACTTTCTTGGTCCTAATTCCCAAATCAAAAGGAGCGATGTCCCTAGATAAGTTTCGGCCCCTGTGCATGGGCAATTTTTTTTTTTGTAAAATAGTTATAAAAATTAGGGCTATGCGTCTTTCTATTTTGCTGCCTCGTCTTATCTTGGAGGAGCAAGGGGCTTTTCAAAAGGGCAAAATCATTCATTCAAATATCTCTATGGCTTATGAGTTGTCAAATATGATTTTCTCGACTGCCAAAGGAGGTGGCATGGGTTTGAAGATTGACATCCAGAAGGCTTATGACACAATTTCCTGGGATTTTGTGTTTCATGTTTTGAGGAAGTTTGGCTCTCTGAAAGGTGGATATCCTAGGTTCATCAGATGCTAGCGTGACAAAATTGTCGGTCCTTCTGAATGGTGGCCCAGTGGGGTACTTTGGTGTGAAAAGAGGGTTGAGACAAGGGGATCCCCTATCCCCCATGCTATTTATTCTGGCTAAAGAAGTTCTCTGCAGAGGGCTTCATGAGCTTGTGGCCGATAAGAGATTGAAGCCACTCAAAGGTCCTCGAGGGGCAAGTACTCCAATTCATAGCCTCTTCACATATGACATTTTTATATTTGCTAATGCCTCAATCAGGTATGTCCGTCACTTAAAAAACTTTCTGAACAGGTATCAGGAGTTTTCAAGGCAATGTGTAAATTTGGAGAAAAGCAAGTTGTTTCTTGGATTCCTGAACCCTCAGAGAAAGTAGGCTATCACTGAGGAGTTGGGGATTCCACTATGTTCATTCTCGACTAAATACTTGGGGGTTGAAATTTTTAAAGGGAGAGTTAAAAGGGAGGTCATTCTACCAATCATGGACCGAGTTAAAGGCCGTCTGAAAGGGTGGAAGGGGAAGATCTTATCCATGGCTAGAAGGGTGGAGCTGGTTCGTTCAGTCATATTGAGCATGCCAACCCATAGCTTTGCAGTATATTGGTGGCCAATTTTGACTTTAGAGAGATGGATGCGAAATTTGTCTGGACTAGAGAGATTGAAACTTTAAAAAAAAATTGTTGTAAATTGGGATCAATGTTGCAAGCCTAAGGAGGAAGGGGGGCTAGGTTTGCGGAGACTGAGAGACATCATATTAAGCATGAAGAGTCCATGACCAACTGCTTATTGAGGGCCAGATTCCTGAGCAGGAAAGGTGTGCCAAAAAAAGGATACGGAAAATCTTCAATTTGGCCAGGCATTAAATGCATGTGGAAATTTATTTTCTCTATGGAGAGATGGATAGTTGGTGATGGACATAAAATAAACTTCTGGAAGGATGTATGGGTTGGATCCAATGTGATAGAAGATGGGGTGGTGATAGAGGATCTTGATCAGACAAATCTTGACGGTAATATTTGTAGATTTATTGATGATCACAAATGGAGGCTTCCAGCAGTGCACTCTGCCTTTTTGAAAGGTGTTTTTGAGGCTGTTCAGAGAATTAAGCTTCCTGAGTATGATTGTGCCGAAAAATGCGTGTGGAGTTTGTCTCTGGATGGAGAATTCAACTCAAAATCCTCTTGGGAAGAAATCAGAGTGAAGAAGCCGATAGTGCAATGGGCCTCTCTAATTTGGTGCAAGAAGCAGTAGCCAAGGGTTGCAACTTTGGCTTGGAGGGCAATTCATGGAAAGCTTCCAACTTATGAGGCGGTTAAAAGAAGATGAATTCTTATAGCGTCTTGATGCAAGTTCTGCAGACATGAGGAGGAATTGATAGATCACATTCTTTTGTTCTGCTCTTTCTCTAGAGAAATTTGGTGCACTTTATGTGAGTATTTTAAGGTGAGATGGATGGCTCAGGGGTCCTTGCTCAAGTTGGTGCAATGGTGGAAGAGAAAATTGAAAACGGTGTGTATTAAAGAGGCATGGTCTATATGCTTCGGTATAGTAATAGATCACCTATGGAGAGAAATAGACCATAGGAAATTCGAAGGTAAAGACCGTTTGGCTAAGTATGTAGTGGCCATGGTAGTTGAAGATGTTAGAAGAAATAACCCAGCGTTGATGGGAGAAGTCAGAACAGCGGAGGATGTGCTAGTTTACAGATGCCTCAGTATCCCAATTCAGGCTAGTTCTAATAGGAAAATTTTGGAAGTGTTCTAGTGTAAGCCCCATATTAATTGGGTCAAATTAAATTTTGACGGGAGCTCTTTGGGGAACCCTGGCGGTGCAGGTGTAGGAGGTATTCTCCGTGATCATATGGGAAGAGTCCTAGGATCGTATAAAAAATATATGGGGGTGACAGGAGATTTTGAAGCGGAGGTGGAGGGGCTGATGGAAGGGCTTATGAGAGCCAAGAAACTGAACATTCAAAATCTGTGGTGGAATCGGACTCTACAACAGTAGTCACTGTTTGCCAACAAAAGAAGATGTCGTGGTTTGCTATACAGAGATGGATATTTCTCCATCCATATCTGAGCAGTATTTCCTAGAAGATTTCTCATAATTATAGAGAAGGGAACGCAATAGCAGATTATTTGGCCAGAGATGCGGCGAAGACTAGTGTTTCAGATGTGGATGTTAATTTTTCATATTATATTTTGGAGCTCATTGCTAGGGACTTAGAAGGAAGACCAAATTTCAGATTTAATTAGTTCCCTTCTTGTTCTCCTGTTGATGGCAATGCCGAAGGTGAGAGAAAAAGATTGGATGGCTTTTTTTTCTGTTGTTATTTTATTTTGTTATTTTGCTGGATATGTAGTTGGTGCTTCCTTATTTTAAGGAAATAATTTCTAGCAAAAAAAAAAAAAAAAGAAAGAAGCAGTCATTCTTCACATGTCCTTTCTTATGACACAACTTTACATTATTGGTTTTATCTTCATCTACATAATCCTAAGATATCTAAGATGTTTCAAACTCTTGAAAACCCTCATTCTGATCATATGGCTTGAAGTTTTCTTTCTTGGAAAAAAAATTATGTTCCTTCTTCTTAGTTCAACAGAAGATCCCTTGTGGAATGCTTTTGCATTCTCAAACTTATTTTGTTTTAATTTTTCTTCCATTTAAGTGCAAATGGAAATAAGCTCATTTAAGCTCAAATTCTTTTTTCAGTGCAATGTAGGTAGTCAGGATAACCTTATACTGACTAGGGATGGTATTTAGTGCAATGTGAACAATATACTCTTCATCGATCTGTATTCCAAGATCCTTAAGCTTACTAGCATTAGTAGTTGCACCCAAAATGTATTCCCTAACAATCCTACTTCCATCATACCTTGTATTCATTAGCCTATTCATTAGTGTGATTATCTCCGCTTTCTTGTTAAGTTCAAACCTGGCTTTAATAGCATCCAAGAATTCTTTGGAAGTGTGTTTAATTTCTATGTTCCCACGTATAAATTTAGGAACTCCATTTTTCACAATCATAATGCAATTTCTGTTTGCATTTATCCATTTTGTAAACGGATTGGTCCTTTCAACAGCAGTGCTTGTGTTTGTGGGATGACCAGGTTTAGGCTCCCTAAATGTCAAGTATAAGTCATGAAGATCCAAATGCAATTCCAATTCCTCCTCCCATTTATGATAGTTGTTACCAGTAAGAATTAGGATGAAAGACACATAACTTGAGGAATGGCCATCCTGCTAGGCAATAATAATAATACAAAACATGCTAAAGTTTAAAATATAAACCACAATATTAAAGTATGTAATGTCATCAATATGTTTTAAATAAGAGTTCTAACCAAAACTATATCCCTATCCTTCGGGATAGGAATTAACTAATCCTTTCTTTGTTTTAACTATGAAAACATCACTAACATTCAAAAATTCAATCACCTTTGGGCAAAAGAACTCCTAAGTCAATGTTCCTTCCAATCATGTGAATATTTATCTACAAATCCTGATGATATCATCTTTGGAAAAATATCACATTTACTATTGGGGAAGATGCAATCAAATTGAATATACCACTTTAGTGAATTCCACTCAATCCTATCATATCTTTCAGGTTGGATGTGTATAACTTTATGTTTATGAACATAAATTTAAATGTGTCACTAAGACAACAAAAGAAAAAATCATACAAGAGTTACAACTATAACTATATTCCTATCCTTTGGGCTAAGAATAACATGATCTTGTTGTAAATCCACATTTATTATGAAAAGTACAATAACTTTCTAGGTTCCCCCACCTTTGGACTTATAAACCTCTAGGTTTGTCATTTTTTTAACTTAGGTGACATTACCTTTGGGAAAATGTCACCAAATTTACTGCCCTAGAAAAAACCACGGAAGAATAAGATGTGCCACTTTGGTGGATTTTTCCTCACCCTTTTATGGTTATCTAAAAATTTACTATGCAGCTAATAATATGCAGGAGCTTACACCCAGTTTTATTTTAACATATAATCTGAAAATTCCTTCCCAATCTCATAGTGACCAATACTGTAGTCATTATTTCAAAACAATAATCAATGGTCTCTCGGTTCTATTATTAGTTACAAATGTAATATAAAATTTCAAATAAACATAGACAAAATTAGACCATTAAATGTGGCCCAAAACAATGAATCCAAAGTGAAAAATGGATTTCAATTTGGCCTTAAAATGACATTTAAATCAGTTTAAATTAAAATAAAAAAGAACCAGAATCCAAACAAGCCTTTTTTTTTTTTTACTCCTTTGGTCAATGCGTAAAAAGTCACCCCGGTGAACTTTTTCGACAACCCATTGAAAAACCCAAATGGGTTAAATTTTCAATTACCGGGTAGGGTTTTTAGGTCGACCCGACCAAGCTGGTTGATGTACGATAGCCTCTACCATTGAAAAGGCTATCAAGTAGACCTAGAAAAAACAGGAGAAGAGAGCAAGGTGAAAAAGAACTTGAAGGGTTTAGGAAAAAGAGTAATTATATTCGGTGTGTCATATGCAAAGGATTGGGACATAACAAGAGGACTTGCTAGAGAGATCCAATCAAAGATAAGGGGACACTTTCCAATCATTTAAAATGCTTACTTTTTTTATGGATCTGTTTTTTAAGCATGATTTTAATCTATTAATTATTTATTTTTGTGACTTCATATGTAGAGAAAGCAAATGAAATGATG
The DNA here is from genome assembly GCF_013358625.1 of Macadamia integrifolia. Taxonomy (NCBI): domain Eukaryota; kingdom Viridiplantae; phylum Streptophyta; class Magnoliopsida; order Proteales; family Proteaceae; genus Macadamia; species Macadamia integrifolia. The sequence goes on along the minus strand of NC_056568.1, from coordinate 4,278,547 downwards.
ATGCGGATGCAGCCAACAACTCTCAAATAGTCAATGATATCAATCTTCTTCCACAAAACCTAATATCATTGCAAAAGAGAACCAAAGGGAAAGAATGGCTATGAAGGCAACATGGATAAAAGCAAAGAAAACTAGTAGAAGAGGAGAGGGTGAAAGTAAAAAAATAATTAGTAGCATTGGATGTAGAAACTGATAATGGGATTTCTATTTTTAATAGTGTTGTAATATTTTGGAGTGACTTCAGTTGTAATATGTTCTAGCTTATTTTGAATAATTACTTCATGGGAATATTTCTGGATGATGATAAACTTATTTATTGAAGTTCATTCGATAGTTACTTTTCAGCTCAATTCAATATGTTCTTCCTTATAATTTAGTGATGCTGCACTTGGTTCTCATAATGGGGATATTGAGATCCTTATTCCATTTAATGATGTAGTCTATTTTTCACAGGGTGAGGAGATAACTTTAATGGATTAGAAGAATGCAATAAATTTGGAGAATTGCACCTTGATTAGAAAACAAAAAAAAAAAAAAAAAAAAAATTTGTTTTAATGAATTATACATTCCAGTTATTAGATCTTCAAAGTCTATAATTTTATTTACAATTCTAGATGGTAGGTAACAAACATCACTCAGATGAGGCCATTTCTCAATTGCCTCTTTTTCTAAAAGCATCTAGCTCATGAATAGACTAATGCTTAAGTGACTAATTGTTTCACTGGTTGGAAAGAGATGGAGTATATATAATTGCCCAATAAGGTCATTTTTCGATTACCCCCTCATTTGGCTAGTTGAGATAGACTCTTGTTTTGATTGTAAATGACCTTACATATGGATTTTCCACTTTTATATTTAACTCATAAATTTTTTGTAACTTGATTATTAGCATTTTCTCTTTTTTATGTTTGTTACACTTGGCTTTTGCATCATGGGACTCTTATGTAGTGAGTTGTGAATGGTTTTAGTGATATAACTAATTCTATGGTGCTTTTATGCTCATGGTTTCAATTGCATTATTAATGGAGAGCACATTTGCAAAACAACCACACTTCATTGATGATAGGGAACAACTAAGTACTTCCATTTAAAACATGATATATCTTTAATCTAACTTCACAAGATTTTTTCAAGCCCGTCCACTCATATATATAAAAATCACAACAAGAATAGTTGTTATGTCATGCCCTGCCTCCACCTAAAGGCTGGTGACACGGACACTTACACGTGATCCATCCAGGATCTACGATGCAATACTTTAAGTTGATAAAGCTATGAAATGATTTTACAATCACATATATAATAATAATAATAATAATAATAATAATAATAATAATAATAATAATAATAATAATAATAATAATAATAATAATAATAATAACAATATAACACAACTGGTGAATTCTAGTGATATTTACTATATTTACATAAGAATGTTTTTCACAATGGATCATAATTATAGTTATGCCCTTAGAGCTACATCGAATATATATAGGAAAAAATAAAAAATAAAAGACGATACTCTCATCCTCTATGTGCTCCAAAAACACAATCATCACATACGCAGTCATCCTCGTGCGCAACCAGCTCATCGACCCAAAGATCATCACCGAAGAGAGTCAACTCCTCAACTATAGACTCCGGATGGTTCCCTGGATCACCATCTAAAAAGGTTGCAACAAATGGGGTGAACTTCTATGAAGCCCAGTGAGGGGTATGCACATTAGCATTCATAACAATTAATGAAATGAAGACAAGTATCAATGCTCAACCACAACAATATGAATGCAATTATATGATCCGGTTATTAGCAAACAAGCTTAATCAACATAATCTAAGTTCGTAGTGGGTAATAGGGCTACTGCAACATAGGTAGTATCCCTAATCACGAATGTCTATTATCGGCCCTCAAGGATACAAACTAGTTGTGAGTCAGAAGCGTGCCGATTCTAGTACCATATCATTATCCAGCAAACCCTTATTAATAATCCTCCATAATACCACAACATTGAATCCAACATCATATGAAGGGTATACCACAACAACGTATCCAACATCATGTGAATGGTTTGTCACAACACCGACATCCCCACAACCTAGGTCACCCAAAATTCCCCTAACCTTGAACCATCAGACGGTAGGATTAGCTATTATATAGCCCCCTATTAGCAAGGCCTATAGCGCTATGGTGGTTATCCTATCCCAATGCATCCTATTATGACACATTCCACATCATAGTCATAGTCACGCACCTTGTGGGCATACAATGCCGAAATCCAACCTCCAGCTACCCTGTACCCCATATTCATACATCATAGGCATACAGTTCTAGCATCTAACCTTTGGCTATCCTACATCCCAATGTCCACACACACACACACATGCCCCTGAGCATGCAGTTCCAGAACCCAACCTTCGGCCAGCTTGCATCCCATCATCCACACACACATACACAACATTAACTCATACCATTATGCAACATCAACATTTACCACTACTGACAAGTTTATTTATGCAAAATGATATAATCACATGCATGTTCATCATGTTATAAACATTCTATAAAACACACACAATACTCACTTACCTCAAGCCTCAAATGATGGTGGACAGCTGATTACCTTGTGCCACATTG